>NC_042493.1:99602201-99616881 GCF_005508785.2 Acyrthosiphon pisum
ACCTTATATTTTAGCAAATTGGATCAAGATGGTACTTTAGAGAGGTCATTTTTCGATTTTCTAAACAGTTCTTTAATGCCACGGAAAAAACTACCGGAAAATTACGAAAAAACGCTAAAAATGGGATTTTAATTTCTAATGCTTTGTTTATCACCATAGAAACGAATAAAAAATTATAATATTTTAATATTAATTCAACTTACATGATAAAATAAATAATAACAAAATAAAAAATATCTAGACTGTCAAACCGTCTCCGCTCAGAATCGTTTTTTTTATACAATGATATTATATCATTGAATTCAAGTCTAATACAACCAATATACAATTACCCACTTGTAATCTACTGTACAGCAGAGCGACATCCACTTACCTGCTTTTTTTCATTTAATGATACGCTGTACAGTTACGAGGTCCATAAATCTATAGTTTTAGATTCTAAAAGAAACATAATAAAATGTTATTTATTATGCACATTTAGATGCAATATTTTTTAAAAACTAGTATAAGTACATATTAAGGTAGGTATATTATATATTTATATTATATTATATTAATTAAAATATTTTAGTATAGAACATGATAAAATAAACATTTGGTAAAATTGTCAAGTACCTACTGTTATTTGTTTTTGAATTACGAGAAAATAAGAAAATCTTTCAACGAGAAATCCGGCATATATCCAATGTCAAAAAATATTCAACTTCAAACGATCGTAAAAAATCATTTTGGATTTACTCTCAATGTATTAACCTAACCTACCATACTAAAAAACAGATAAAAATCAAAAACGTGTAATGCATAAAAATGTTAATATGATATACAAGATTACTGTGTTAATAAATATTTTAGGTTAGTTGACTACAGCTAGCTAGTATGAACTATTTATGAGAATCCTTTTTTCAAATTCCATCCTAAGCTATAAAAATTGAATATTTTATAATTTTTTAGTTTCAAGATAATTTAGAATTTTCGAGATTTTCATTAATTTCGTCAACATTTTGAACTTTATATACAACGGATATTTAATTTCTCTCAACTGCTATTTTATAACTAGTTATGAGGAACCTTATATTAAATTGTCAAGCTTTCTGACCAAACTTCTAGATTTAAAGTTCAAGTTTTGACTAAATTTATGAAATTTGACACAAAAAAAATATTTTGTATAGTTAAAAATTTATAAAATTCAACATTTATAGTTAAAGAAAAAAATTGAAACAAGGCTTTATAGAATAAAAAACATATATGATAATTTCCAATGCCTTAGATTATTACTTATTATCAATAGCTCTTATGAACTTATAAATAGCTGTTCTCTAACACAATTTTTCTAAAAGTATTATTACCTAATATAATATACGAGTATATAAAATTCATGAAAATGTGCAAATTATATTGAGTTAGAAATTCATAAAAATTTTTCCTTCGACCTTTCGACCTTCGACGATTTTTTATTATTATTGTAGTTAGTCATTTTATATAATAAATAATAATGTACCTACCTAATTCTAATTATTTGTCAGTAATCATCTAGCTCTAGACTCTAGATGATTTATTAAACACAACATTTTAGATGTAGGTACCTGTTCAAGTATTCAAAGTATGTAAAGGAGGATCAGGGGAGAAAATTTGAGGGATTTAATTTATTTTTATATTTTTTTTTTTTTTTGGGGGAGGGGGGCATAGTCAAAGATGCAGTGATAATTTTAAAATGTAATTTCCTTCTTCACAGTTATTATACTTGTGCAATTTAAAGTTTGGTTAGAGTTATAATGTTGTTTTTGACCTGTATATCATTTGGTTCAAAAATAATCTTCTTGTTCAAATTCAATTTTACTCGTATTATAATAATTATAGTGATCAGGTAGCCAACTCAATTTTTTTCAATAACAAGTAAATACACAAAATAGACAATAATTGTAAATGTGTATTTTTTATTTATTAAACATTGTGTTTAAATTATAATAATATTTAAGAAATTTATAACGATAAAGATAATTGTCTGAACTCTTAAGTATATTTTTACTAGCTGATCCTGCACACTTCGTTGCCCATAAAAAACGACAACTCTTATAAAAATAATGATTGTTAAACTTTTTTCGGGTAGGTAGGTATGTGACTCGCTGCAGTAAGTGCAACTCTGCCACCTTGGTAGGCAATGTGTGAAAATTCAACTTTATGCATACTTGTACCTGATCTACCCAAATAACCCATGTCAACCAATAATAAATAAATACTAATTTCTACTAATTATTTATTCTATAACCAATAGAAACCATTTATAAACAAATTCGTAAATATCAAAAGCCCTGTTTGAGCACCTCACCGCGGTTGGGCCTACCGGGTCCAATTGTGAATCCAAACCATTCTCAAGGACTCACTCAAGTACACATACAATATGTCATCAAAATTGGTGCAGCCAGTTAGGAGGAGTTTGAATACTTACACACGGAAATAAATTTATATATTAAGATAATATACAATAATAATATGATAATAAACAAAAATAATAATTCAACTTAATTTAACTTGTATTAAATTGCTATTTATAATAACAATATAAATTATAAATATAATATGAAATATCTTATAGGCCAGTAGTGTCAAACACGTGACCCGAAAACAGTAGTTCAACAAATTTGTAACATTGACAAATATATATAAATGTATATACCCATAGATATTTATAAAAAAAAATCGCAATATGTGATTTGTAACCATTGGTATTATTGGTTTTAAGTGTAGGTAGGTATAGGTATATCGTATATGTAGTGTACTAAGTCTGTGTGCCGTGTGCGTTACTCACAGATCGTTTATAAACTATAAGTTGTATAGACATACGAAAAAAAAAGCCTACGACAATGTTTTGACTGCGAACTTTTGATGTGTAAATGTATGGCCCGCTGGTAATTTGAGTTTGAGACCACTGCCCTAGGCCGACAAACCGTTTCCTCTCAGAGTCGTTTTTTGCACACAATGCGATATTATATCATTGAATTCAAATTGAACACCATCCATTACATTATATATTTTATTGTGTGTCGGTGTGGATTGCCACTAAATATTATAATTTTATATTTTGAGCCATATGCATTACGTACCTATGCGTTATTTTTAAATATTCATTTTTTAGCTAGGACCAGGCTGTCCAATTATGAATTTTACACAAACATGTTATTACATATTGTATATTATATCATTTTTATCATGCGAAAATTTGATTTTAAAATGTCATTGAGTGTGTGTATGCGATATATTATAATATAATTTTAATGTTTCAAGTACCCACGAATAATATTTTTAAATTACAATGAAACATCTAAAATCGTTTTTCTTCGATTAAATACCTAATTTCATCCAAATTTGATCTTAAGATAAGTAAAGTATACTTAGTAATAATATGGCTGAGACACGATTGAGCATAAAACACCTTTTTTGCGACATGATTGAGCATAAATTGTCAGCGTATCAAAGGAAATTGAAATACAAAATAAAACCAACACTATTGAGCATAAAAAACTCTGCAACGTTGCCATTTTCAATTTTGAACTGTATTATACAAAAATATTTATTTAAATAGTTATAATGATTTAAAATATAACATGGCAAAAAAATATCATGTTTTCATAGTCAATATGTAATATACCTAGTCACATTATTCAAAATATTTATAAGTCAATAATAGTCTCAATAGTAGTCCGGAATAGTACTGCGGAACTAATTTATTAATTGATAACATTGTCGATAAAGCTTAGGGGCTCGGCTCACGGCTCGCGTCAGATATCATAATAATTGGTGTAATAATACGTGAAAATAAAAAATTACAAAATTTTGGCAACGTGAATTTGGCAACATCGCATAACATATTCGATGCTCAATCGTTTTGCTAAAAAGGCTATGCTTAATCGTGCTTTACCGAATAATATAGGCAAACAGACCGTCTTCGCTCAAAATTGCTTTTCGTATCCAATGATTTTATTGTTAAAGCACGATTGAGCATAAAACGACTGAGCATAATATACCTTTTTAGCTTATTTCTTTTGTATTCCGATTCCCTTTGATACGCCGACAATTTGGCTCAATCGTGTCTCAGCCGTTTTTATATTTTAATGATATTTTAAGATTTTTAACACATACATTACAGTGAAACAACACCTACTATTATACTAGGAAATTGTATAAGTATAAGTAGGTACCTAATAATATTATATTAATATGTAAAAGTTATTTGTCACACACTCACACCAGTGACTGCAGCTCAACTCATTGTATACAATATATTTATATTTATATTATATTTATTTATATTAAAAAAATATTCGAGAGCACACCTAATATTTTATTTTGTTTCTCATAAAATCCAAAACGATCAATTATAGACCTCGCGACTGTACAGCGTATCATTAAAAGAAAAATAATTTTCGGTCTATACATTACACGAATACAGTTCAATTAATATTGATTATAAGATTATTTATAATTTAAATGATTTTATCTGTACACGCTGTGTTGACCCGAGATAATAATGGTCATATCCATATTATGTTGTTATTCAAAATATATATAAAAAAAAATGTTTATTACTTATTATAAAACTTCTATGCATATTACCTACTGTTTTAATATTATTCAGTACTTAATCATTTATCTCTACGTATATAGTATTAAAATATAATCTAGTTATTTTCTACATTATTAATTTAATTTATGTAGGTTTATATATGTAAAATTGTTGCGCCATAATAACTGTTGGCTTTGTATATTATTGATTATTACGAACAACCATTTAAATTGCCATATTATCCGAATTAAAAAATGAATATTGTAACTACTTATTCCTTACGCTTTTGATCCGAGCAATGACATCGATATTCATATCGATCGTTTTTAACAATTTATCTTTACTATATAATATTATAATATACTTAATGAGATGTTTTTTTAACCGCTGATTTACCATACAAAGTTATTTTTTAAAGAAGGATTATTTTGTACGTCGTTTACTCGCTTGTATGTTGTGGACATGATATATGAAAGGTAGGTAGGTAAGTACTAGTCAGTTATAGTCATAGACCATAAATAGGCCAAAGTTCACGCATTGAACATATTTTTTAACAATCCATACTTTAAATAATCTCCAAAATATTATCAATTGGGTACCTATCGTAATCTTTACGACGATAAATTGTCGCATGTCATATTCGTTTTGAACCAGAAAGACATTTTTGTTATAATATACATAATAATTAATAATGTGTAACAATTGTTTTGTGCCATAATACAATTTTATTTTTTATAACAAAACAATAATTTGGTATTCAAAAATTCGGAATCAAAAAAAAATATGATTAATTTTTAATTTTTCTGGGATATCCTATCGGCTTGTTTTTGTAATACATTCAAAACTATTATATTAATAACGTGGTTAATAACGCGTTAGTGCTTTACTTCATATAAATTACTTTTCAAAAGTAATTTTGTTACAATTGCGTTACTTTAAGCAAAATGTAATGAGACTACTGCTGCGTTATTGAAAAAGTAATTGCGTTACAGTAATTTGTGATTTGCGTTATGTTACTACCCAACACTGTACCTATATACCTGGTATATATACCGCAAGGCTGGGCAAGTTAATGATTTTTTTTAACTCAGTTAAGTTAAGTTAATACACACTTTTTGTTAACTTTTTATTAAGTTAAAAAAAAGTTAATTCGTTTATACAACGCTAACATACTTAATTTTTTTCTAACCCAAAACTAAATTATAGACTATAGTGTTTATATTTTATACAGTGTTTCCATATTAGTTAAATTCGAAATATATTAATTTTTTAATTTAAACAATTCACGGTAAATATTTTTTGACATGAAAACGAAATAAACTGAAGTAATGAAATATGATAAAATTGAAAACAAAATAAATTAACTTAACTTACTTCTTGAAATGAAAAATTAACTCGTTAATTTAACGTTAATTAAAAAAGAAATTTAGTAAGTTAACAGTTAAGTTAATGAAAAGCCAAAATTAACTAGTTAAGTTAAAAAGTTAATATAAAATTAACTTATTAACTTAACTTTAACTTTTTAACTCATTAATGCCCAGCCTTGATATACCATATATACGTTTCATGGACTACGTTCTACAATTATGAATATTGAAATGTTTTATGATTTTGCGGAAAAGTGGATCGGCTGAAAAGGAAAAGTATTCTTTTAACGGACTAAAACGCTACCTATGTCCGTATAATATATATTATTATTTATACATGTCTTGGTCCATAGATACATAGAGCATACAAATATAAATCGTGCCGTTTTTCTGAGCTTATAACTGTATTACTATTTACTAATATAGTATAGGTAGTAGGTACAACTAGTACTATCCATTATAGGTACTAGACACTATAGTCGTAGGTACTATAAGTATATACTTAACCAGAGTTCGGAACGTTTTGATTCATATTTTTTTCAAATGAACACGTTCACGTCCACGTTCTTTGAAAATATAAATGCGTTCATTTCGACATTCATTTAATTAATTAAATTAAATTTTTATGTATCGTTTATACACGAATACAAAATCGTGGAAATCGGGTTATCACGGGTATCACGGGCGTCAACCATAGATATTATAATACATTATATTACCTATAAAATTATTATTTTTTGGTTTATTTCTAATAAATAAAAAAAATACTATTTTTATGTGGCGTCAAGGTCGACTGTTTGTCTTTCTCACATAAGTGTGACGTTTTTGGCGTCTACGCAATCGCGCATAAGTACGCCATGATCAATCACATCTCTCCGCGCCATCAACTTTGTTTTAAGTGTAAACTACGTAACCTTGTCGTAAGTATTTTGTGTCGGGTGATCCAAAACACGTCGTTAGATGAGTCGTCATTGTGTTAACACGGCGACGGCGGTCCTCTACAATCATCTCGATGCGAATATTACCATTGCGTATTTTTTACGTCAGTGTCGACAATAATATTATATCGCTGTAGGTTCGTTTTTCGCAGTCAGAATAAGGGACACTGAAAACTGAACCGTGTGATTGCGTCATTGCGTGAACGTTTAGGTCACTATAGATCAGTTATTCGTGTACAACCATAGATAAAACATTAATTAAAATTAATCTAAGAAGTAACAACGAACATGCAATTATAGAGGTCTTATCACAAATAAATCGATGTATAAGTATACACCCAATTATTATGATTTTACATCTGCTAGAATGAGAGAAAATGATTAAAATAGTCTTTCTCTCTTCCCCATTACTGCAAGCTTCTCATTATATCCATTATTAAATATCTATGAGTACAAAGAGTAGCGTCGTACGGCATCGGCTTACAACTGCGGACCAGTCGGCCATTTATTTCTAAACCTCACTCCCTTCGTCGACGGTACTGCTCTACTCAAGACGAATCCATTGTGTTCGATTCATCGCCTCCAAAACCCGACGGTGATCTTTTCCCGTTCGGTACGCCATCGGCCGGTATAACATTGACAGGTAATAATATTACGATTAATACGACGCGTTATAATATAATATTATTATATTATTATTCTACTGTTTACCGTTCTCATCGTCCGTCGACGCCCATGTCGATCGCGCGTATCCGGAAAACATTTTTTCCGTGCCTTTCTCTAATTTTATCCGTTGTTTATGCTAGGTTAGGTCTCATTTCGACAGCGAGAACTTGTTGATTCGGTACCGGTGAGTGCAGCTGTATACTCGACCAGTCTCGCCATGAAAGCTGGAGCGACGGACGCTGATCACATGGTCCAGGGCATGGAAAATGGCTGTTCCTCGTGCAGAGAGACCGGAACTGTTACCTATTGTTAATGGTTGCTGCTTATTTTTACTTCGGCTGCCAGCACGTGAAACCCGTGTATTACTTCGGAACCCCGAGTATGTATAAAAAATGTATAGGTTCATCGAATCAAGAACGTTTCGTCCCCGTCAATTATTATTAAGACAGGACGTTTGGTCCACTTGTATTTTAAATCATTATTTTTTTTTATTCGATTTTATTTATAAAACGCAAAACGTCAGTATAATTTATAATCATAATATATAAAAATTTGAAAATATTAAAATAAGACAAAATAAGTTGTCAACAATACAATTTTCATCAGTCAAATTTAAATTTTAAATACCTAATATAAGTAAACTATTACATACAAATATAATACAGTAACCTAAGCACAAATACATTTTACACACCTAATTTATGTTTTGATATTTCAGTTGGTAACATAAAACACAAAAAATTGATTTTTTTTTAATTGGAAAGAATGTATACCTAATTTTAATAAAAATGGTATAAGTTAACCATTTCTACTCACATTATTCAATAAGTTATGAGTAAGCTCAGAAGTTGTTGCATATTGATGTTTTTTTGGGCTATTAATAAGTAAGCTTGAAATTAATTTATTTCGCAAAACTACGAAAAAAAAAATTAAAAGTTTATATTTCATATTTTTGTCCATTTTGTGATTTTGCAATTTAAGAAAATAATGCATAAAAAAAATATGCATTTTTCAATTTTTATCATTTTTTATAACACGTTTGAAGATTAATGATATTATGTTTATTAGAATAATTCTTATATCATTGTATACGAAAAAGATTTCTGAGCGAAAACTGTCCGTCTGCATATGATATTACTCGGTATATTTAATGAAATAATTGTGAATAAAGTATAAAGCAATTTTTTTCTTATTTATCCGGAACCTTGTTTTAAATTTTTAATCCTTAGCTATAAAATTCGAACATTTCATAGATTATTTAATACAAATTCATTTGTAAATTTTAAATTCAAACTTAAAAATGCTTATAAAAAAAACTGTGCTAATGTGTTTTTAATTTTTTTTCAACTGCTATCGTAACAATATATCAAGAACCTTGTACTACATTTTCATGATTTTTTACCAAACAAATACAAATTTATTGACATTTATAGAAAAAAATAAAATTTTAATTTAATATGTCTGTAAACAGCTCAAAATAACTCAAAATATTTTGTAAACTTTATGAATTGATAAAATAAACATATGGTGTAAATTTCAAATATTTATAGTGATTTGTTTTTGAATTATAAGAAATATAAGAAAATCGGAACACGAGAAATCGAATGAATATCCAATGTAACATAATATAACATAGTTGAAGTTCAAACGCACATAAAATTTAATTTGACTTTCGGTAGTAATTTTTTTTGTTGATTAAGATGGAAAACCTCATAAGGAATCACATATTAAATTTTGAAATTTTAGATTTAAAAAAAAACAATTTCGATGAATTTCTAACTCAATATAATTTGGATATTTTCGTGATTTTTACGTATTTTGTCAAAATTCGAAATTTAAATTCTTATAAAAAAACTGTGACTATGTATTTTTAATATTTTTCAACTGCTATCGTAACAATAAATCAGGAGCCATGTATTACATTTTCACGCTTTTTTACCCAACAAATATAACAACCTTAAATAAAAAAAATAAACAAATAAAAAATATAAAAAAAACATGCATAACCAATATATTCAACGCTCCTTTCAGAATCTAAAATAATTTTACCTAATGTATGTATTTTATTTTAAGAGTTTTCACTAGGTATTATTGTGTCATGTTTTTCAAATGCTTAGTTGCCGTTTGTATCCCGTCTTCATTTAAATATTTAGTACAAAGTATAAAATATAAAAATATTTATTGTACAATATTTGTATTTATGAAAATTGTGAGAAAAAAAAATAATTAATGCATATTTCTAAATAATATTTGTACTGTTTAAGTGCACAGCTGCTTGCATATTTAGTACTTTTTAAGTGCATTTAGTTCCGAGTCCTAGTTACGAGGAATTGAAAAAAGGTATGATTTTTTTAGGTATGATACCGTTAGCTGTGGCGAGAGTATTAGATTTTACTCCTTTCAATGATTAAAAAAAGTTTCTGTATCAAGGTAAATTACATAACTTATTAATGTCTTATAACAATTTATTATTCTAGTCAGATTGTTATACCTATACCTATAATTGTAGTTTGATAATATTTTTATCAGGCTGTAATGAGTTAAAAATATGATTTAAAATTAATATGAGATGAATAATGAATTAATTAAGGAGTATGCCATGATGAGATTATATTTTAGAATTATTAATGCATCTGCATAAAAGTGAAATTTTTATTATCATATATCTTTGACTCATTACTTAAATATTATCACTTAGTGTGATACTTTATGGTGGGAGGGGGATAGTTTTCTTTTGATTTAAAGTCCGGGTGAATCAATACGTGAAGAGTACAGAATAAATTATTTGTCACTTACATTTTGTAGGACTTGTGATCCAGGATTATTTTTGTACGATCTTACTGGATGTCTATGATATCTGGATGATACTGGATTTCGAATAGGAAATATGTATTGAAATAATTTTCCAACGATCAGAAATGTAATACAATTGATATACCTGTAAATGGCTATAATATGTATTTACTATTTAATTCAGTTATTATTCTTGAAGAATTCTGGTTTATGGAACAATAAATTAATTTAACTATATTTCTAATTTCCTATTCTAGTAAATGGTTATGTAATATGCAATATCAATAATAATTTTTATTTTTATTATATTTATTATTTAATTATATATGAATTAACTTAACTATAATTTGATTGAAAATAACTCGTTATTCATTAAGTTTATATCAATAAAATAAGTTAAGTTAACGAAAATTAAATTTTAAAAAGTGAAGTTAAATAGTTGAAATTAACTTTTAACTTAACTTTAACTTTTTAACTCTTTCATGCCCCGGCTTGTAGATTCAACTATAATTGTATTCTTAATGTTTATTAAGTAATAAGTTTTTCTTCTTCATACGAAATGTATATGCGTACAACACTGTAGTCTCGGCAGTCTTATATTTACTGCCCCTAAGTGCAGTTGCTCGATCGCAGGTTCTTAAAATTGTGTATTTAGACACAATCGACTCCATAATTAATGTAACTATTGTTGGATTAAGAATAATAGTTTGTTATTTTTCTACGTGGTATTCGTTTTCGTCGTCGTTATCACCCCGATGAACGTTTTTTTCCTTACACTTTTCAGAAGTTTGCTATGATTAATGGATATGCAATTTTAAAAAAAAAATTATCAAAGGTATACTTAAAATTGTGTATGCAGATACAATCGATTACATAATTAATGTAACTATTGTTGGACTAAGAATAATAGTTTGTTATTTTTGCACGTAGTATTCATCGTCGTCATCACCCCGATGAAAGTTATCGTTTCTTACACATTGTAAACGTTTGCTTTAATTAATGGCTATAAAATTAAAAAAAAATTGATCAAAGGTATACTTAAATTTGTGTATGTAGACACAATCGACTCCATAATTAATGTAACAATTGTTGGACTAAGAATAATAGTTTGTATTTTTTCTACGTGGTATTCGTTTTCGTTGTCGTTATCACCCCGATGAACGTTTTTTTCCTTACACTTTTCAGAAGTTTGCTATGATTAATGGATATGCAATTTAAAAAAAAAAAATTATCAAAGGTATTCTTAAAATTGTGTATGCAGATACAATCGATTACATAATTAATGTAACTATTGTTGGACTAAGAATAATAGTTTGTTATTTTTGCACGTAGTATTCATCGTCGTCATCACCCCGATGAAAGTTATCGTTTCTTACACATTGTAAACGTTTGCTTTAATTAATGGCTATAAAATTAAAAAAAAATTGATCAAAGGTATACTTAAATTTGTGTATGTAGACACAATCGACTCCATAATTAATGTAACAATTGTTGGACTATAAGAATAATAGTTTGTATTTTTTCTACGTGGTATTCGTCTTCGTCGTCATCACCCCGATGAATGTTCTTTTCCTTGTGAAAAATAGTGAATGTGTTTTTTTAGTTTCTAATCTATAAATTATAAAAAACAATTTTATTGAACTTTTTTCATAATTTACGCTATATATCCTATTACTTTTACTTTACTATTATTTACTAATTTAAACTATATTCATCTCTAATTAAAAATTTAACAATTATATTTTTTTATATTATATAGAAATTGAATAATATAAGTTATATAACATTAAAACATAAGCATTGTCAATTTATAATTTAAAATGATTAATTTTTTAAAAACATTTATTATTGCAACTCGTATAATATATAATTTACAACTTAATAAAATATATGAATATACACAAAATTATGTTATTATGAAAAATACCAATATTTCGTTAATGGTCATGATGGTGATTTGTGTATTTGTGTATCGTAAATCGTATTACTTCGATTTCACAAATGAGTTATCGAAACGTAAATTTTCTAATTGTAAATAGAACCGTTGTTTATGTGTGGTATCATAACACAAGATGTTTAGTATAATATTATATTGAACAATCCTTAGTTTATATAATACTTCCTTCTCGCTTGACCCACTAAATAATACTATTACACACTGTTTATCATATTTTTGTAAGTAATTATTAATAAACGTTGCGTTTAATGTTTCTAGCTTAGTTTACATGCTTAATTTGAATTGTTCTAAGCACGCGTTGCGTAATTCTGGTTTCTTCGCAAAAACCCAGTGTGTTTCTTTAATAGCTTGCCGCATTTCCCGGTCGCTCATAGGTCTGACCATGACTAAATAAACATGCATGATCACCAAAAAACCAATTTTTCCTAACACATTTTCCCCAGACATAGCAAAAACAGTAAAAATCCTATAAAATTGTAATGTGAATAACATTTTTTTCTATGATGTTAGTGTTTCTTCCAAGTCTGGGGAAGTATAATATATGTATAAAATATACGTGCAGTAATCTAGCGATCATGCCTGTTTATTTAGTCATGGGTCTGACCTCTTCGTCTGCTCGTGGTAAGGGCCTGCCGTCGAGTTTTGTCATTTTGAAACGGTGCAAACTATAAGAGATTGCACCGGAGATCAGTACTTTGCTGAACCTGTCTATAGGTGAAAACTCGAAATCCAGTACGATGAATTTATGTGTTTCGTTTCTGTATATAAATAACGTTATTGGAATTAAAAAAACAGTATGTGTCTATTAGCTATATGTAATCTGTATTATTTGTAAGTAATTATCTACCATAAAAAAAAAAATTAATCTATATGGCGCCTAGCGTTGTGTCTGTATCTAAACATCCCCCTTCCTTACAACATGCATAGCATACCGTAGTACTGCCATGCTTATCGATTTATTTCGGAATTATCCTCAAAAAATTCTGTTTCCACTCACCACGCCAGCTCGCGAACAGCCCTTAATTCTTCTTCACTCACCTGCCCTGTAAAGGCTGGGGGCTCCACTTCTCGGTATATAATGGTCGCTCGTCCCACTGGGGTTCTGTTAACGCAAAACAACAACTTTTTTTCTACCATAATATATATTATGTAAAAAAAACAAACTACGTCATACCAATTCGTGTGTTTCACTTAAGTTTATTAATCACCCGCTTTTGTCAGCGTACCCTATCTCCCCTTGGACTATGATTTGTTTTGTACTCATAATTTTTAATTGTAGATAACATATGCGATTATTGCATACCACATCATAACTTGTTAGCTCTAGCATAGTATGTTTTCCTAAACTTAACCGCTCCATTATTTCTTTGTCAGTATTACCATTCTAGAGTGCCACAATGGGTTCTTTTTCTCCTTTCTCTAAGTATTTATTTATAGTTTTTACGTTTGAATTATTTCTTTTCGTATTTATTCCATCTCTTATTTGGTAATAAGATCGAAAATAAGAGTTCTTCTTTTTTCTTGAAAATCCTATGTTCTGCTGTCATCCTCTCCTTTCCGTCGTGAACGTGGTTCGTCGGTGGGTCTCAAAGTACTTTTTTCGATGGACTCAAAAAGCTTTCGATTCATGAAGTGTAACCCCACACCTGACACTTGATTGGTTACTGCACACTCTTTTAACGACGAAGGCACACGTCGTTGCACTGTATCGGAAGAGGTAGATTGTTTTGTTTAAATAAATTTTCGAACACAAGGTATAAAAGTAAGATAGATGTTTATTTTACAGTAAAACAATAATTATTTAATTTAAGATTTAACTTTGTTGACAGATTATTATTAATGCCTGAGAATAATGTAGTTTATATTATTTTGGGGATTGTCAGAGGAGTTAGACGAGTCTTTTTTTTTTTTTATTCTAAGCCTAGCATTAGATGCTGATTGTGTAGCATTAATTGGTATTGTCAAAGCAGAAAGTAGTAATGATGTTAATTTTTCATTTAAGCCATTTATCAATAATTCTGGATAAAGCATGTCTTCAGGTCTGAAGTGTTGTTTACACACAAAATTGTTTACAGTTAACTGTATACCTCCAATCATTTAAACATTCCTACAAAATAAGCAAAAAATAACTTCAATGAATGGACATCTAAAGTTATTTTAAAACATTATATTTAATAATATTTACTATTGAAGTCTTCAATTGCCCAGCCCTGCCTAACCCAAGATACTGATTTATAAAATGATTAACTTTGTTTTTGTAGAACATTTAATGAAATATAGGAAGTATATCAGACAAACATTTGTATACAGCTCACATAAGATGTTCATTGTTTTGAAGGATTTAAATGTTTTTGTAATAACATTCATATTGGTATGTTTCACGCTAGATGGTGTATTT
>NC_042493.1:99616931-99633495 GCF_005508785.2 Acyrthosiphon pisum
AGAAAATTTTTAAATTCTTTTGATGAAAATAAAATCATATTATTATCAAGATATTATGAGCACATATTCCTCACATTTTAGGCAAATAAGATATCCTCTCTCTTTTGGAATGTCCACAACTAGCCTTCACCCAACATCCATTTTCATTATTTATAACGATGGTCAACCTACTATATTTTCATATGTTTCATAATGCATTATTTTGTTGTTGTAATAAACTACAAAGATTACTTATTGTAATGACTGGTTGCCTTCACACTTCTACAATTAGTGTGATAGGTAATTTAAATTCATTATTACAAATAACATTTTTATTTTTTTTCATGAAAATATCCATTTTATTTAAGTATAGTTTCAATTATTATGTCAAGTTAAAATAATTTTATGCTTCCTGATGTTTATTAATTAATAAGTAGATACATTTACAGTATAATTGTTACATATATATTTAACTGAAAATAATGAATGTATGATATAATTTGGTTATGAATTATGAATTAAAGTTTTTATCCATTTTTTTTTACATAAGCTACAGTTAAAATATTTTTTAATATAACAAAATGTTTGAATCTTTATTTTATTACAAGGTACATTATAACTAAACTATTAATTGTGTATACTTATATAATACCTAGCTGTTTTTTGTTATCTTCCACATCTGCATTAACACTGATTGTTTCAAACTAAGAAAAAAAAATGTTTTATACGTGTTATTATTATTGTGTATAATGATAAATTGTAAGTTGAAAATTCAACTGATAATATATATGGTCAAGTTAGTTATGATTTTATGTATTATTCAATAAATGCATACGTATGAGCCCCTGGCGTGTCTAACATCCGCAAGCTCATAAATGTATATTTGAATAAATAAGTTAAATCACAACCCAAATCACAAACATAAATTTTTGGTTGTACAGGTTTGCTAATTTGCATACCTGTGTGGTAAAAGCATGTTTGTATTTTATACAAAACTGATATATTATTATATGCCCAAATACAACAAAGTTATATGAAACACGGTATATTAACAGTTTACAGGTTTTAATGCAATGTGATAAGAATATTTAAAAAAGTTATATAGTGTATAATAAAGTATAATATATATAAAGTTATATAGTTATAATGTTATATAGTGTGTATAATTAATTTTATCTTTATTCTGAACTTAAAAATAATTTACGAATCAAATGAGTGTTATGTAACTTAAGGTATTATTGTTATGATTGGGGATGTGGTAAATATGGAAATAACCATTTATAAATAACTGGGTACTAGAAAAATATTGAAAAAAAAACATATATTTTTCATGTTACAATTTTAATAAATAGTGAACCGTTATTAAAAGAATAAAAAAAATATTTCTTTTTTTAAATATTATATCATACATTCTTTTTATGTTTTATGAAAAAATATCGTATTGAAGAGTTTTAACTAAAGATGACCATTATAAAAGCATCACAAGCGTAAAATAAAGATTTGACTTGATTAATTTTTATAAAATAATTTGACTATTATTTCCGTTTTATATTTTTTTAAATTTTTTACTATCAACAAAAAAATTATGCATTTTTACAATGAATCTGTACTTAGGTTGTACCATCTTAATCCTACGCTGTATCTTGTATGAAGCCTTTGTATGTCACTAATTAAATGTCAACCAATATTTCTGAAATTTATTGAATTTTAATTGCTTTATTAATCCAAATAAAAAAAAATCAGATTTTACATCATAATTATCACATTCAAATAACTTAGAATTCAGTTATTTTTGTATTGATTTAATACATTCTGAATATGTGTTGCTCTTCTACATTTTCACTTCTTAGTTTTATTTCTCTTCAAAATACAGAACCATTCAGTGGAATATTTAGGTTAAGTATTTAGCTTTAACTTTTAAATATATATACATTATATATAATAATATTATATTATCGGTCTTTAATGAAAAAGTAATTTATTTTTAACTTTAAAGGAAATTGATTAGTTTTTTCTGACTAACAGTTATCCAAGTGTATTTCGACAAACGGATAAAATGTTGCTTTTAACAAGGTCATTTTTTGGTCTAGGTTCTATGGTTTCTCTTTCTAGCTCATCGATCTACTCTATTTTAGCTTGTTTTTTTACTATACGTGTACTACTATCGAAAAAGAATTTTTCAATAGGGATGTCATTGCGGTCATTCATCGAACCATCATCCATGATGTTGTTGCGTCTCAAATAACGTCGATATATACATCAACGTAGAAATGAATACTTGATGTACTTGTTGTGTGTTTATTTAACAAAATACAAAATTACAATAGCATAAACTATGGTAAAGAAGTGAGTGGTGTTACGACTCTAACATGAAATCTAAGACTGTGAGTTGTTTTACGACCTGTCTCTAAGTGACTTGGATATCCTTAACCGTATGACGTGAATATGATACCATTTTCTTTGTCAATACTAAGTATAACATTTTCTTCACGATTTGTTACCACCTGCATATTATACAGCATATTCTGAACTTGTTCGCCAGATTTTGGAAAAGGAGTGAATTTTCTTCACTTTGTATTGTAAAGATTTCGCTTGATATTATGCAAGTCACTTACTTGAAACGCTTCCGATACAGGAATGCTTTTAATAACCGTACACACTATTTTACTAGTTTTCTCTTTATTATCTTCAACCGCCTTACGTTTTACCGATACTGATACAATTTGCCGTTGTATATTTTGATCACTAAAAACACAATTATAGATTTTAAATTTAGTGTTAGCCCAAAAATGATTATACCATTTTCTTTGTCAATACTAAGTATAACATTTTCTTCACGATTTGTTACCACCTGCATATTATACAGCATATTCTGAACTTGTTCGCCAGATTTTCGAAAAGGAGTGAATTTTCTTCACTTTGTATTGTAAAGATTTCGCTTGATATTATGCAAGTCACTTACTTGAAACGCTTCCGATACAGGAATGCTTTTAATAACCGTACACACTATTTTACTAGTTTTCTCTTTATTATCTTCAACCGCCTTACGTTTTACCGATACTGATACAATTTGCCGTTGTATATTTTGATCACTAAAAACACAATTATAGATTTTAAATTTAGTGTTAGCCCAAAAATGATTATACCATTTTCTTTGTCAATACTAAGTATAACATTTTCTTCACGATTTGTTACCACCTGCTTATTATCCAGTATATTCTGAACTTCTTCCTCAGATTTTGGAAAAGGAGGGAATTTCTGTCACTTTGCGTCCGTACATGGGTTATGTGCGTGCGTGGCATTGTGTTTCTTTTTACATATTAAATTATGTGTTTCGTTCACTAATCTCTCCTTCTTGTCTTAATATACCAATTAGGTTTCATAAATGTGTTGTCGATTACATTAATTTTCTAATTGTAAATAAAAACGTTGTATATTTGTGGTATCATAACACAGATGTTTATTAAAAATTATACCTATTTTATACAACACTTCTCTATCGCTTGACACACTAAATAACACAATTACACATTGTTTATCATATTTACGCAAATAATCAAGAATGAACGTAGCATTTAACGTTTCTAGTTTAGATCTTATGCTTAATTTAAACTGTTCTAAACATGCGTTGCGTAGAGAACTACGCAAAAATCCGGTGTATTTTCTATACATTATTTTCTTCGCAAAAACCCGGTGTATTTTCTTAATAGCTTGTCGCATCTCTCGGTCGCTCATGGGTCTTCGTTTCCTCGCGGTATTAACAATTAGTATGTTGATTATATTACTTATAATTTTATTGTCTCGTACAGGACTTAATCTGTTTGCAATAATTACATCGTCGTTTATCGCGTGTTTTTTTATAGCTACCCCATTAGACTGTATTGGAAGGTATATATAACGTTAAATAATATTCATGTGTATTCAATTATTAATCGCACAATAATTAGACTGGATTGGACATACAAAAAACAAAATAATAAAATAAATACTTCTAATTTATATACATATATTATATTTATATGCGGACACTATCCGTGTGCTTATAATTATAATATCTATAACAGTGTTTTATTAAATTTTCGTACCGATAAAATCTTAAAATAAGTTCTCCGGCATCGGCGGTACTGAATTATTAATCACCGTTAAGTTTGAAAAATCTTCATCAATATCGATATTAATGAAATCGAAAATACATTTTGTATATTTAATCCTTACAATGTTGAGTGATTCATTTTTAATCACTCAGATTAATTTTATTTTATGACCATTGAATAATATTAGGGCAATAAAAATAGCTACTACCTGAAAGAATACAGTTTCTAAGATAAGTTAAATCTATACACTTATTATCTTCATTAAAGCAAATCGCTTTACAATGAAAATTGGAAGTATGACACAAACCCTTGTTATCGATAGTGGCTATATTACGAAATTCGTTTATAGAACCACTAGACTTAGTAGTACCTATCATTATTTAAAGGTAAAATACCGGAAAACTTAATATCAGGATAGTATTTGTCATGGGTATAAGTAACGTTTAGGATTATAAATTTAGCATCTATAAGATTAGCATTAATACCATAATCAAGTAGCTCGGTTACGGATTTTGATGTAAAAGAGGAGGTGGGTAATTAATTAATAATTCATCGAGACTACGTTGTATTGAAAACATGGAGATAAAATGGTTGTAATTTGAATTAAAATGGCTAATATGTGAGTTAAGAGAGCTAGTACCTAACTAAATTAGTAAAAGTGTGATAAAAAACGCACATAACATCCTTAGCTAAACCAGCAGCAGTTATATCAAATTGTTTAATATAACTCAATGTAGTAAAAGCTAGAGTAGAAAGAGATTGCTGTGTATTAGTTAATTCAGTAGAAATCCTATGAATTTGTGATGTTCAACATTAAAGGAACTTTGAAAATTTTGTAGTGTTATATCCTGATCTTTATTTATTTTGACTAATGAATTTAAGAGCCAAGGTGACTAAAGTCTAACTGCATGTATTTGAAGCATCCCAAAGATAAGACAATATAATTTTTTTATTTTACTTAAAATGTTCTGATAATTGTCTTTTATACATGAATAATTGAAAATACATTTCGTTAATTTTAAATCATTAACTGCGTCGTGTATACAAGTTATATAATGGTGAAGATCACAAATTAAATCACGAGTTTCTTTCAATGATAAAAGTCTGTCATATTTAATTATATAACCTAATTTATAGCTTAATATAATTTCACTACTTTGAAAATTAATTAATTTTAAATAAAATATTTTATTATTGTCATAACTCCTCCATGATGATTCGGGAAGGAACCCTCAAGGTGGTAATAAAATGTTACTGATTAACCATAGCGTTTGATGTTTTTAATAAACTTCTAAAAAACTTGAATATTTTTGGTTTTATAGTAATTTATGTTCCAGTACTCACTACATATTTCGTTATCAGATGGTGATTGATTGTTTATTATTTCGTCACCTTGTTTCACCATTATTGAATTTATAAGTTCATTATCTACTTTTGAATTTATAATTAATGGAACGATTCATTCAAGTTATGACATATTCTAAAAAAAAAAAATAATAATAATAATAAAAATTGTAATTTTATTTTATTTTTTTATTATACTGTAAATGTTTCATTTTTTATGTACTTTTTAAAATTTTTTTTGCTCATGTTTTTTTCGATTTCATATCCAGTTTCGGATTTTAATAGTTATACTTATACAATTATATTATATAAGTATTAAATGAGAAGTGTGAAATATTTTTTGGTAGGAAAAAACGGTATCTCTCAAACATCTTGGACAATTGTTTTATTGTTAGTTTTTTTGTTTATGAGATATACTCATCCTATCTAGAACAAAAAATGCTGAATATTTTACGGGTACAGGCACGGTGTCAATACTAGTAGGGAACAGGTTACTTTGTAGATCAACTCCTTTTGTTAAGAACCGTCTACATACTATACAGCGTGTATAATAACAATAATCTTTAAACGCTTGTATATCTTTAAATCGAACATATCGTATAAAAAATTGTTATAAGTTTGACACGTATAACCAGTAGATCATTCATGATGATAACATGCACTGCTACACCACTTTTGATCCCGTACATTTTGTATACACAGTTCAACTAATGTATAATTTCCAAGTGGATCGGTTAAAATATTTAATACATGGTCCTTTACCATAAATGAATAATAATCTCCTACTAACATAAAGGTGATTTCAGGGTTAAAACGATAATATTCTAAAGATTCTAGAACATTCCGTATATTGTTTAAATCGATTGAAGACATATTGTAATTTATAAAAAAATTCAACCCGTAAAAAAATAAATCCATAATCTAATAAATAATTAAATAATTTAGCATGACTAATGCTCAGCAATAAAATTTGTATTTTAATTGAATATTGTACACGTATACAATAATAATGTGCACGTCTTCGTTTGAATCATTCCATATGTAACGTACACCTAGCAACCTATATTAAAATTTTTTATAAAAATAATATCTATACTAATGATAATATATACTTACAATTTACATTGTTATTTTGATAAGTTGATAATATGAGTACTGTTATATAGACGTTTCGTTGAAGCGGTTATTAGTTATTATTGTAATATATACAATACGCATTATATAATATCCACTTCGACTTTTAAATACGACGATAATATAACACTTTATTATTACAAGTTCAAATAAAAAAAGCTATAAGCACTGTCGTAAGCTTTTTAGACCTACGACGAGGGCTGACTATCTTCTAAGTAATGGTAGGCACTCTACCCGTATTTATGCAGGTTCTAACAATGACGTATTGGTGGCCTGATATCTATATTCTAATTTTACTTCCTCAATATTATCGAATTGCATTATTGTGTGACTTGGTAAAACAACTTGTTGTTTTCAGACGTTTGATCCACGCTCCCCGTTATTTAGCTTTATCTTACATTGTATAAATTACAAGGTAGGTATTGTATTAATACCTACATTACAAATCATAAATTATACTAAATGTATAATTTATTCTACCTTAAATTATTTAAAATAATATAATATTATTTCTTTGGGTTTACTACACTTGTAAGAATGATACTACGTATCATAAAGATGAAATGGTTGGATACACCGAATATGCCATGCTCCGAGGTGTTAGTGCTTCAGGCTTGATTTCGTCATTCGGCGAATATCCAGAACTGATGGTTGGCTGGTGGTCAGCGGTTACTTTGGGTTGCACTGGGTATTTATGCTATCTCTTATTTGGTTTAATATCGGAAATAAGAGTTCTTCTTTTTTCTTGAAAATTCTACATATTTCCCAAACTGCACTAATTATTTAGTTTCACTTATTGTTTCGTTCTGTTTGGTTTTGGTAAGAAGTAAGGGTTTCCTTTCGTTCTTGATTGTCCTAAACGGGTCTAAACTATTTGACATTGCCCTAAAAATGAGTACAATGATTGTCCTATCTAGCATCGAAAATTCGAAATCCATAACTATGAATTTTTTATTAGTACTAAAACAAAAAAACAATAATATTATAATAATGATAATAATCACTAGCTATTGACTACATACATTAACAATAAAAGAAAATTGTAGGCTCTTATAGCTAAATATATATATATATATATGTTGTGGTCCAGATGTGGATCACGGTTGACAAAGGTCGAATCAAATGAATAAACACGTAGTCAAATTAATTATTAATATGAATTTATTGACGTTAGGTAAGTATTTAACACTTTTTAAACACTCGGGGTAATGTGGCAATTTAAGAAAAATATCTCTAGCATGAATACTGTCAACTAGTCACCACGCAGAAATAGTGCGTCTTGTCTCCCTCTCGGAGCCCCTTTATATACTAGACGACAGTCAGATTACATGGTCTTTTACAAGGTAAAACTTAAGTTCTTAAGTACCACTTGAGTACTCGCTATGGCTCTTTTAGTACTATAGAAACTAACTTTTCCTTGTGTAACTTCTTAACAGTAATTTATATATTGTGCCACGTACACCATGCGCAATACTGTAATAATAATATTATATACTTGTGTGGTCCTAAACCTTGACTATTGCGACATATATATATATATATGTTATGACACAGAATTGTTCATAAATTGGTCTCAAAGTATTTTTTGGTATTATTCACGTGGATCCTATAGTCCTATAGTTCTTCCTCCCCTTATTTATTGTTATATTTTCGTTGTCATGTATTGTTATTATTATTTCAAATATATTAATTCAATATAAAAAACGTTTCGTCTCAGTTAATGCGATGGCGATTTCAACTCGAGGAATAATGTATAAAGCAGGCTCACAACATTCGAACGTGGATTGCTTATCACGTATACATGTAGTTACCCATCATGATCTAATTAGCTATTTCGAAGAGTTTAAAAAAGCAGAATTTAAACCAAATTATAATTCTAAAATAATAGAAATAGAGGGTAGCATTAAACACGTAAAACACGGTGAAAATATAATTTTACCTAATTCGAATGATAAAATAATAACGCATCCAGCCATAAGGGAATTAATAAATGATAAAAATTTACCACCATAGATTATTTTAATGAGGATAACAAATTTGTTATAGGTAATTAAACAATCTAACAAAATAGGAATTTTCTACAATTTTAAAAAGAATCATTATAAGGAAATAATATCCGGTTACAGAAATCAATATCGCTACCTTACTCAGTGGCGTAACAAGGGTATGGCGAACTGTGCCTACGCCAGGGGTGCATTAAAATCGCTAAAAAGGCGCATTTTCCTAGGTTTGCCAGGGGTGCTAACGAGTCTTTCTACACCACTGACCTTACTGTTTAAACTTTCAATCTTCAATGTCCATGAAATAACCGTTTACAGGTCAGATTGAAATAATACAACTAACTTAGGACCACCTTCACCATTTAAACCTTAAATCGTCAACGATCACAAATCAACAGTTTACAAATCAGATTCAAGAGGTACGTAGAATTTTATGGCTACTCAAACAAATAATTTTTAATAATAAAATTGTAATAATTCTCGGCGTTAATAATCCGTATAATGATTATTTTTGAAGTTGTAAAATATTCCCTATTTTTCGGATTATTTAATTTATAACAAATTTGTTATCCTCATTAAAAAAAAACCTGTGGCGGTAAATGTTTATCGTTTATTAATTCCCTTTTCACTGTATGCTTTATTATTTTATCATTCAAATTATGTAAAATTATATTTTCACCGTGTTTGATGCTACCCGCTATTTCTGTTATTTTAGAATTATAAATTGGTTTAATTTCTGCTTTTTTAAACTCTTCGAAATAGCTAATTGGTTCATGATGGGTAACTACATGTACACGGGATAAGCAATACACGTTCGAATGTTGTGAGCCTGCTCTATAAATTATTCCTCGAGTTGAAATCGCCATCGCATTAACTGAGACGGAACGTCTTTTATATTGAATTGAATTTACGTTAATGGATGATGAAGGGTAATTATTTTAAATTTGTGTACATCAGTTACTTTGGATTGCACTGGGTATTTATGCTATCTCTTATTTGGTTTAAGATCGGAAATAAGTGTTCTTTTTTCTTGAAAATCCTACATATTTCCCAAATCATTCTAATTATTTAGTTTTACTCATTGTTTCGATTCGTTTGGTTTTGGTAAGGATTTCCTTTCGTTCTTGATTGTCCTAAACTAGTCTAAATTATTTGACATTGCCTTAGAAACGAGTAAAATGCTTGTCCTATCTAGCATCGAGAATTCGAAATCCATAACGATGAAATTTTGCTCTTGTCATGGGCTCGTTTATATATGATCGATTCCTTTGGAGCGGATGGTCGTAGTAGTGACAAAATTCGGTCATGAGACCGAACATGAGTTCGGCTCTCGCACTTGGTATTCTGGTCGACTCATATCCTTCCGTATGAGTGTTGAATTTCCCGAGTTGATACGTGAACGAAACTTTTATAGCTTCATTGTTTTATACTACGCTTTTACAATGGCCTTAGTATGTTATAATATACTAATTGCCTTATTAATTATATCGTCATTACTACTAGACACGTGCGCTATGTGCTACATATATAATAGGTACGTAACACCTCTATTCTGAAAAAAAGCCTTTGTTTAAGGTCAGATAATTTTACTACAGAATTTGTATGTGTTATGACATTACTTATTCCATAGAATTATATAGAAGCGAAACTCGATCAGCTGATTGGGATTTTGTTTCCCTATGATCTGAAGTCTGAACCTCCGAAAAACATGGAAATATTTCCGCTCACCAACATCATGCTAAACATGTTTACGTAAAAATTTCCCGAAACATAAGCGGGATACGCTACGCTTGCCCCTCCTGGAAACCGTGTTCAAGGCCACAATCGCCTGATTCGGCCAATTCACGGAGTTTCATACCCCTGCTTAATCTCTTCTTCATAAAATTGGGGATTGTCAAATTTGATGTTATACCTATTTTCGATATAAAATCCTCATAATGTGTCGAATTTAAATGCCTGTTAACATCATTTGTAGTGTGTACCCTGTAGAGTCCTCATTTAATATTAATATATCTATCTCGCTTAATTGTCTATTCATCGCCTGGTCTCGATTTACGCACGAGATGGCTACATTGTCAGTTGTCTTTATTGTATATATCCAAGCGTTCTGATATTTTAATTTATGATAAATACAGCAAGTGATGTCTAGATAATTTATCGGGCACGTACTAAGTATGCCCGATGGTTTAAAAAATAATTCTATTTGGCACGGAAGTTCGCTGGATCTTAATTTTAACAGTTGTGTTTCCGGACATAACGTTCCCATATTAATCTGTCTACAAGACAATAGCTGGCTAAATGATAATGTTGAATAATATTCATGTGTTTTTTAAATGGCTATGTACCCATATTCAGGTGTTATGTGCATATAATGATCAATTTTTACTAGTGGTAACGGTATTACGTGAAATAATGATAAATCGACTGAGTTTATTAGTGGTATTATTATTTCGAATATTAATGTTTCGTATATATAGATTATATTTAATTTTGACATTTTATTTTGTTCATATAATGTTCAAATGATATTTGATTTAAATCGAACGGTAAGCTTTGTCTTTTTGGAACGTTTATTGAAATATTTTTTAACTGTTTACGTATTTCCATAGCAGATATTACGCTTGAATGTATTATACCTCCTTGTGCGACTATTATTACTTCACAAATTGTGTCGATTTCGAAACTTAACTGTTGGAAAATTAAATTTAATATGTTTATTTGTTCGTTAATATTACTTCTTGCTTCTACGATATCTAAATTGATTATGATTTGATTTACGGTTGTTGCCATTCGATTTTATAATATACTAAGTTTCTTTATCTGACCTTCCATTTGGGTTGCCTCTTTAAATGTATTTGCGGTTGCTTTTAATATATTAGTTTGTTTTTCTACTATTTTTAATAAATTATTTTGGCTAGTTTGTAATTCCCCGATTTGTTTATCATATGATTCTGCATAGGTATCATCTAAAGTACCAAAAAAATGTTTTTTGTATTCGTTCTACTTAATTTACTAAATCCCTTCTTTAATTGTATCTGTTTCATGTATAGATTGTTACATATAAACTCGTTTCCTCGTAACTTCCTATTCAAGGCTAATAGATGCGACTTTAAATATTCACAGAGTGTTTTAAACATGCTTTTATATAATATTGTGTAATGATTTTAAAATGACAAGAAATAGCCGTAGACGGTTATTTGTCACTAACACAATCACTAACTACTAAATTATGTTATATATTGACATATTATCTTTCTGATCCTTGTGACGACTTCTTTATCGAGATTATAGTTAGCTAATTAATTATAAAACAAATATTTTCAAATTATAAAAAAAACCTCTTTTTATTGGTTTATAACTATTGACTTTATTTATTTATCATATGACATTCACATTTAATATAATAGTTGATTTATTTTATAATAATATCCTTTTGCACGGAATGTCTGAGTAGTCTTCAAACTCGCTTTTTTAACATCTATACAAAAGGAATGACACGTACACATTCGTGGCTGGAGAAACACTGCACCGGATACAGATAATGACCTGCTTCCTTATAATATGTGATATTTTGTGTGTGTGTGTGTGCGTGTGTAAGTATAATTGTATTTGATGTAACATTTCATTTCTTGTCTTAATTGTAAATGTTATTAATTAAAGTTATCAAATAAATTGATGTAAATTATAATATTCTACTGTAATGAATATAATTTGATATATTATTTTAATTTTTAAACGTTGTCTGAATTATATGTATAATTATGATGTATATGATCTTTAAATTTAAATGTCGTTCAATAAGTATAATATAAAATTAAATATGATATATATATATCATTACACCTATCCCATTTTTTTGTGATGTGCGCTCACATCAAAATCATAACAAATGAATTTTTTTTTTTTTAGGATGATACATAGTATGTAGTATGTGTGTGGTCGGATTTTTGAAGCGCCTCACCTTATTTATATGGATAGTTTTCTGGTGTTTGTTTTTGGTTTTGAATTTTATTTTTATTTTCTCTTCATCACAAAATACAGAACCATTCAGTGGAATATTTAGGTTAAGTATTTACTTTTAACTTTTAAATATATATACATTATACATATATGATAATATTATATTATCGGTATTTAATGAAAAAGTAATTTATTTTTAACTTAAAAGCAAATTGATTAGTTTTTTCTGACTAACAAGTGTATCTCGACAAACAGATAAAATGTTGCTATTAACCAGGTCATTTTTTGGTCTAGGGTCTATGGTTTCTCTTTCTAGCTCATCAGTTGGTGCATATCGCTCAGTATGAGTTCCAAATCTATCGTTTATTTCTTGAACATTTTTGAATGGTTACTATTTTTTTGAGATAACGATCCCCTCTTTTTTAGCTTGTTTTTTTTTATTATACGTGTACTACTATCGAAAAAGAATTGTTCAATAATAAAGTCATTTTGGTCATTAATCGAACCATCATCCATGATGTTGTTACGTCCCAAATGACGTCGATATATACATCAACGTAGAAATGAATACTTGATGTACTTGTTGTGTGTTTATTTAACAAAGTACAAAATTACAATAGTATAAGCTATGGTAGAGAAGTGAGTGGTGTTACGACTTTAACATGAAATTTAAGACTGTGAGTTGTTTTACGACCTGTCTCTAAGTTACTTGTATATCCCTAACCGTATGACGTGATGATGATACCAATGTTGTCTCTGTGAATTATACTTGACCCATATCTGAATAGATATCCTGACGTCGAATTAGTTAATTTGGTTAGATTTGAGTTACCTAATTGATTGAATTTTCATTTTTTCTGTTAAAAAAACATCCTCCGCTTATGTTTGATGTGACAAACCAACAATTAAATGCATCTATTTCCTACTTCAGAATCTGGGTTTTATACTCTGTTTGTAGTCCACAACTTTGAATATGATTCCACCAAGCTTGTGAAAAATGAAATCTACATCCCACTAAAAGTGTTGAAGGCCTGACTTGTTTTATAAACAATAAACGGATATTATGCTGCTTTCATCCGGGTCATTCTTAGGTCTAGACTACTTATGGATACTCTTTGTAGCGTATCAGTTGGTGCATATCGCCCAGAATAATATTAAAATCTATTTATTTTTTTTCTTGAATATATTTGAAGGAGCACTATTATTTTCAGATAACAATCCCCACTGTTTTAGCTTTCTTTTTTTGAAGGAGCACTATACGTATTCTACTACCACCACAAAAGTATTTTTCAATAAGACCGTCATTACCGTCGTCTATCGACCCACCCTACGTGATGTTTACTATATTTAAATACGTGTTTAAAATGCAGTTTTCCTCACTATTCAAATTAGCTGACATATAACCGATATTAATTAATATATATACTTTCTTATAGCATACTAAACACGTATTACAAAAATTATTATTATTATGATAGTTATTATGATATAACTCTAAAACTGGTATTAACTATTAACATAATTTCAAAACCTAAATGAATATTAGTACCTACCATTATATTATATTACAAATATCATGGGTTTTTAGTGTTCTGATTAGAGTACGCAAACCTTTGGGTACTTTCAATCCTTCCAACTTCATTATATTGTAACGTGCACACCACCAACAGTTGGAACGTAGGATGTAAATTGGAATGACCAAACCGAAGTAGTAATAATTTGTAGCTTATTTTAATTCAGTATAATAATATTATAATAATTTCTAAGTTCACTTTAATTACACCGGACGATGTCGGGCGGAGATGGACTCACCGGCTCCTGCCAGACATCGGACGGTGGCTCGCGAAGCCAGAAATGATCCTCACCTACCACCTGACTCAGGCACTCTCCGCCCACGGGTGTTTCCGGAGCTACCTACACAGGTTCAACCGGGCCGAGGACAGCTACTGTCCTTACTGCATGGACCCCAACGACACGGCGGAACACACTCTGTTCGCGTGTCCGAGGTGGATAGACGACCGCTTCCGAATGGTCGAGATCCTCCAGAGATCCCCTAACGCGGAAGACGTCGAGGAACTGCTGTGCGGTCCCCGAATAGACGCACTACCCGACGGCCAACCATCCCGGTCCAGGCTTCTCGCCCAGGCAGCGACGAACAGGCTGGAGCTCATCTCAATGATTGAGTCTATCCTAAGCACAAAAGAAGACGAGCGAGAAGAACAGGGGAACGGATAACCGACCAACCTGTACCCAAGATGAAGAACGGTCCGATCTTTCCCCCTATTCGCTAAACCGCGAAACGTCGGAGGTTAGGTTGGGAACCGCACCGCTGACACAGCGAACGATGAAGAACGGACCGAAGACACTCTTCGCAGTCGCAACAGCGACACGTCGGAAACCCACCAGTATAAAGTCATTTCGGACGTCATTCAAATAATCATACTATTTCTGGATTATATTATTTTATACAAAACCATAATTTTTGTACTGCTAAGCGATTAGGTTTTCCTAGAATATTCATATCTATCATGGAATACCTATCACTTGTTCTGTAGCCCTTCGTGCGGTACCCTTGTATTATTACTATTATGTTCACCTATGCGCGCCGCCGGGGTTAAGCGCTCGCTGTAGCAATTAGATATATTTTACTATTATCCCTATTAATGCATACCACTAGCTGTCGTATTTAAATATGTTAATTGATTACGTAGCCACAGCTGGTTACAATATTAAGGAGTGAATTACAGCTATTATGTGGAATTTTATATTCTAAAACCCAATGTCTTTATACTTATCCAATAAATTTAAATTACTGTTATAGACAATCTTATTCTGTCTCGTCAAAGTCAGATTCTGTAAAAGAGTATTATTAATCCATAATAGACCTAGACATTTAGTATATAAACATTAATATGTTAATAAATAAGAAGTAATACATTTTATCAAATTGAAGTTAAAATACTTATAGATAGGTAAATCGATAGTCTAGATAATTTATCAATTATCAAATAAATACTTATGGATAGGTAACTCGATAGTTTAGATAATTTATTTATCAAATATTATTCAATTAATATAAAATATTATATATCTAAGTAACTACATAGGAAAATACATATTAAAAATATCAATATTTAATTAAAAATGTTTTCCAGAACAAGAACATTTTAATGAGTACATAGATACCAGACTTTTTAACTCGTTGCTAGTTACTCTGGTGAGTGGCCATTGACAAAACTTAATAGTACCTTCAGCCAATTTCTCCTTGTCTACTAACCAATTAGTAGGTATAACACTATAGTCCTTAGACTCAGGAAAAACTGCCAGCACTTATTTTTCTGAACGACAACTGTAATAAAGAATAAGTATTATAAATTAACATATTTTGTGAAAAAAATTAAAATATCAAACCTTTTTCCCATAATTATAGGATATTTTGAACAAAATAATATTTTGATGATGCTTTGATAACGGTTGGACGTGGGACGTCGAATACGAAACGTGGGTACACTTATTAGTACAAATGTATAGAATTAAATTATAAAAACTATTATTGTTATCATAATGCCATGATAGTTATCCAAACTAAGATGTGGTTATGTAATATGTTCAAAATTGTTTATTTATAAATAAATCCAATATAAATATCGTTGATAAACAAGGTTATAAATCAGTTTGAGGTATGACAGTATTTAATAACAAAACTAAAAGCATATTCCAACAAATCTAATCAGATATCAATTAATACACCTACCTTGAAATATACCTGTATATGATTCAGTTAAGATACGTTTTTACAATTTAGGGGGAACCTGTATAATATAATACTATTATACCAAATTTTCAAAAAGCAATGTCATTTGTGTATGATACTTAGAGGGCCTTTAGACTTAAGTGTCATAAAATTAAATGATTTTTAGAAAAACGTGGCAAAATGTCACTAAGCTATTGGCTATAGCAAAATTCTACTAATATCCTTGCAATGTGTTAGAAACATGTTTCCAAGACGTTTAGATATTATTAAATTACATGTTTATAGGATGTTGGTGTACT
>NC_042493.1:99635200-99636287 GCF_005508785.2 Acyrthosiphon pisum
AAACAACAACGCTTGAGTATTGAAAATCGTCATACACAATTTGGAAACGTTTAACACGAAACATTCACCGGTGAAAGCTATGACACCTGATGTGTCTGACACTCAGATTCATACCGCATAATTCTTAGATACGCGTCAACAATTGAATCACTCAGCCATGATTTACCACAATCTTTGGGTGAAAACATGTCAGAACGGTTAAGCGATTTCATATCGATGAATATACCAACAGTTTTATATCCGCGTGAAGAATCGTTGGAATTACCTATATTGTTATGTATTTCAAGCTTATCATCGTTTTTTTTTTATTTTGATGGGCGATGATGTATAACTCGAATTATTTTCAAATAATTTTAAGCATTCGTTATTTTTTTGTTCCTATGATGTTACATTGTGAAAAATATTATTAATGTGACCCTCGTGATATTTCGTTGGCACTTTATAGGACTCAGAGTATTTGATTTTATGATATACAATGAATCTTCTGCCGAAAGATTTTTCGTATTGGACTAGGATTTAAACTGGCTGAAAGTCTTTTTTTCTCTCCAAAGTTTAAATCATTTTTTTGACATTCGTTTTTCTTTCTTCTTTCCTCAACGACACATGACCCGTAGTTATATGACGACAGTCTATTTGTAAGTAGCACGTGGACGTTTCTTTAAGATACATTGCATCCTAAGGTTCTTGTCTTCGTCATCACCAATACGCGAACCACTACAACATTATCAAATTGTGGAACGAATTTTATTTTATTTTGAGCAATTATAGTTTTTGCAACAGCTAAATGTGTGAATTCGGTGATTTCATCTCATTTTATTCGTGACATTTTTTATACTTTTCCTGTGTTTTGCAAAGCGACCGGTAAGTGATTCGGGATGAAACATACTCTTGAAAAATAAACATAAGACGGAGGTCGTTTTAAAATCACATATTTCAGCTTATAATTTCCAAGTCCACAATATCCTCTCAATAACTCCATCGATAATCATATATTTAAACGATGTATACACACACTAAACGTCAATGATGACATTTCGGTATAACGTGTCGTTCACCAATGAACCGAATTTAAAATTTCAGCGACATT
>NC_042493.1:99636337-99638326 GCF_005508785.2 Acyrthosiphon pisum
CTTTAGACTTAAGTGTCATAAAATTAAATGATTTTTAGAAAAACGTGGCAAAATGTCACTAAGCTATTGGCTATAGCAAAATTCTACTAATATCCTTGCAATGTGTTAGAAACATGTTTCCAAGACGTTTAGATGTTATTAAATTACATGTTTATAGGATGTTGGTGTACTAACGTCTAAAATATTAAAATAGTGTTACATGAAAATAGGTACACGATGATTAGCAAACGATTCTGGACGCTGTTAGCATTGCAACTTAAATTACACAGCGCTACTACGTTTTGAAACATCAAATGCACACTTAGATATAACTCCTTCAACAGTTGGTAAAACGCACGAATTCGCGAAAACGCATTTCAAGTTTTCTGTCACACAGGATGCTGGTTGCTGAAATAATGTATTGTTATGCATTATAATATACGTAAATAATGTTTAGTGGATTATGATTATTATTTATTGGTTTAATCAACATTTGTTGTTTGAATTAAATAGTATTATAATATAATATTATCGTACATCCATGTGTAATATGTACGTTGTAATAATTTCATAATTTCATGTTAACATGCAATGAAATTCTACAGCAATACATGGTTTAAGGTCGTTCACTAACAATTTGTAATTGATGACATCCACACCACGGACGTATAATTGTTGTATCTAATCGGCAATTGGATCACCGCGCACGAAGTCACGGACGACAGGTATTCCGGAAACGTCTCAGTGGTACGCCGAGACGTTTGCAAAAACCTTGTAATGCGAACAAAAATTAAAATAAGACGAAAGAGCGACCTGGAGGGAAGGGATGGGAGATTATAATTACGAAAACCAAAATTTTGAGATATAGACAATCAACATTTGTTCTGTGTTTTGTAAAGCGACCGGTAAGTGATTCGGGGTGAAACGTACTCTTGAAAAATAAACATAAGACGGAGGTCGTTTTAAAATCAAATATTTCAGCTTCTTTTTTCACCATAAACAACAGTCTGTTCGTATCGTCTACTTACTTACTCTAGTGTATCGTAAATATCCGAGCGTAATGTCTGATTGAGTACGTCTAATATCTGAGTGTTAGTAATGGCAAATGTTTATTTATGTATGAAATATATATTATGCTGACGCGATGTTTAGCTCTTGTCATGTTATAGCCACACTGGGACACCTGGCGGTGAATAGACGATTATTGATAGCCAACAGTGAAGGGTCAATAGTCATAGTCTAGTCGACGTAGGCAGTCTATGGTCGACAGTTGGTTGTTTTATGATCGACCGACGATAGTCAATAGTAAGAATGGATAGTTGATATTGGAAGCCGAGGGCTGGCAACGACCTGAAGAGTACCTGTGGACAACCAGCTCAAACCACATTGGACATCGGAACCATCGACACACCATGGCCCGATCGGTAACCCTGACTTATAATTTATAAGTATACTTTTGATGTTGTAACTTGTAGTAGGTAATACTAATACTTAATATTCAATAATAGATACATATATATGTTGTGTACTGTGTTTCTCATAAGTCAGGGATGGTGAATCTTTTGATAACTGCGTGTCAAATCAAAATGTTTGGTTTGATTTTTGTACGTAAACGCGATAAACGAATTTATTTATAATCTAATCTAATCGTTTACGAGCTTAGGAAATGGAAAGTACAGATTAAAATATCTTAGGATAATATCTAGAGATTATAACTAAGACTGTGAGTGGTTTTACGATCTACATCTTAGTTTCTTCGGTATCCCTAACCGTTTGACGAGCTCTTGTCATGGTCTCGTATATTGTATATATATGATCGTGTCCTTTGGAGTAGGTGGTCGTAGTAGTGGCTAAATTCAGTCATGAGACTGACTTCGGGTCTCGTCTTGATATTCTAGTCAACTCGCATCCTGTCGTATGAGTATTGAGAGTCGAGACATTCCCGAGGAGAGACATGTGACAACACTTTTATTGTTTAATTGTTTAATACTGTTTTCACTACGCTTTTGT
>NC_042493.1:99644287-99645825 GCF_005508785.2 Acyrthosiphon pisum
AAAAATTTAAGAAGTACCTATTGGTAATTCACTAAATTATCATACATAATTATTCAGAAGTGTTATAATTACAAATAATAATTAATAATTACATGGACATGAAAAGGGAGGGCCAGAGGGGGCTTAGACCACTCTGAGCCATCTTAAGGCCTCTCTAAGATAATATGTACATAATTTTAACACTACATATTTTAATATATAGCCAAACTTTATTATAATATATTATACCTATAATTTATAAGATAAAAAATGTGCTATAAACAATTATTAAATATACTCAGACTCAAGGAATCTACTGGAAAAATTTTAGTATTTATAATATTACCTATGAGCTATCCAAAATTCAAATGCTTATATTTGTAATACCTTTTGTCCTTTTTATAAGCATTTATTACTTGGTTGTACCTATATAATATTATTATATTATATTAACAGAGATCCTGGGGATACCAAAATATAATATGCTAAATGCTTGATAGATTTATATGGTCATCATATATCAGTGCTTCTCAAGCTGGAGGCATGGCTATATACTGGCATGGCTACTTTATTTAAACTATTTTCTTTAGGCTTTAAGAAAAAAATATACTAAAAACATTAATTTACTATAATTTTAATAATTTATCTGTGTGAAATAGTAGGTACATGTAATTTTTGTATATAATTAAGAAAAAATAATTTATGATTTGATTAAGGGGCCTTGACAGTTTTACATTAAATTTAGGGGATCACACGACAAAAAAAAATGAGAAGCACTGTCCTAGATTAAACTGTAGTATATCTAAATATATATAATATGTATTATATACATATTCAAAAATTAAATTAGGTTGCAAATATCCCAAGAAGTGACTAAATTATACATCATAATATTTTATAATTGATGTCTACTTGATAAAAAATATTTAAAACAAAAATACAAATGTAAATTAAAATTATTAGATGCTAACTCCAAAAAAAATAAATTTTAATTCATAGTTTTAAAGCATTTTGCATTTAACAGTATGAAAAATTAGGCCTTCATAGGACAGGAAGCGCGCTCTGGTGTCTATAGGAACTGTGGTAAAAATTTCAATCAAGAATTTATACGTATAGGGGTTCAGAGTGACGACACCTTATCAATACACCTTGTTTCACAGTTTTTTTTTTAACTCGCTGTTTATCATTTTTGGCGTCTACGCAATCGCGCATAAGTACGCCATATCCAATCACATCTCTCCGTGGCATCAACTCTGTTATAAGTGATAACTATAATATTATTATGTGCGGTAACCAAAAAATAAACGAATTAAATTGCCTCGTAGTCCGTAACCTTGTCGTAAGTATTTTGTGTCGGGTGATCCAAAACACGTTGTTAGATGAGTCGTCATTGTGTTAACACAGCGACGGCGGTCCTCTACAATGCGAATACTACCATTGCGTATTTTTTACGTCAGTGTCGACAATAATATTATATCGCTGTAGTTCGTTTTTCGCAGTCAGCAGAATGAGAGACACTGAAAATTGAACCGTGTGATTGCGTCATTGCGTGAACGTTT
>NC_042493.1:99673162-99673929 GCF_005508785.2 Acyrthosiphon pisum
ATGCAATTACATCATATGAGACTTTAGTAGGATATATTAGGGGTGATAGAAATGAGTATTTATTTGAAAAATCCTGTATAGCAGAAGTAGAAAAATTAGATGGAACAATAGAACGAGAGACTTTAGGAAAGTACGATTATTACATTGAAATTATTACAGTAGATAGCACAGAAAGCGGAAGTAACAATAGATTAAAACCAAATATTATGAACGTAGCGACAATTGGGTCAGCTACGAGAATATTACACGCAGTCGAGGTCAATGTTACGGAAAGCAACAGACGATATGAATACGTAACTAGTACAGTAGGTCACACCACACGAATCGCGGAAAATGACAGTAAGAGTAGAGACTACAACTTGAATGGTACTACGGATGGAAAGTCGATGGATTATCCTAGTACTACAGAAATTGAGAGTACAGAAGTATACGAGAATTCCACACAAGTCACAAAAGTGCGAGTCGCGAAAAACGGTAGTAAGAGTAGGGACTACAATGTGGATGGTGCTACGGATAAGATATCGATGGACTATCCTAGTACTACAGAAGTTGAGAGCACAGTCAAATACGAAAATCCGCGATATAATAAAACTAACGTTAACGAAAAATCAATTATGTGTAATTCAGAGGAACATGAAACGGGTTACATATATATTGTTTGTGTAGTATTGGGAATAGTAGTGATAATAATGTTACTAATTATGATGAGTATAGTAAAATACTATAGATTAGTACGGAAAGAAAGATACCAATATTTGGTAAGAACA
>NC_042493.1:99674029-99679804 GCF_005508785.2 Acyrthosiphon pisum
ATGCTAACAGCGTCCAGAATCGTTTGCTAATCATCGTGTACCTATTTTCATGTAACACTATTTTAATATTTTAGACTATAGTACACCAACATCCTATAAACATGTAATTTAATAATATCTAAACGTCTTGGAAACATGTTTCTAGCACATTGCAAGGATATAAGTAGAATTTTGCTATAGCCAATATATTAGTGACATTTTGCCACGTTTTTCTAAAAATCATTTAATTTTATGACACTTAAGCCTAAAGGCCCTCTAAGTATCATACACAAATGACATTGCTTTTTGAGAATTTGGTATAATAGTATTATATTATACAGGTTCCCCTAAATTGTAAAAACGTATCTTAACTGAATCATATTAAGGTATATAACAAGGTAGGTATATTAATTGATATCTAATTAGATTTGTTGGAATATGCTTTTAGTTTTGTTATTAAATACTGTCATACCTCAAACTGCTTTATAACCTTGTTTAACAATGATATTTATCATAAATATATTTATATTGGATTTATTTATAAATAAACAATTTTGAACATATTACATAACCACATCTTAGTTTGGATAACTATCATGGCATTATGATAACAATAATAGTTTTGTATAATTTAATTGTATACATTTGTACTAATAAGTGTATCCATGTTTCGTATTCAACGTCCCATATGTCCAACCGTTATCAAAGCATCATCAAAATATCCTATAATTATGGGAAAAAGGTTAGATATTTTAATTTTTTTCACAAAATCTGTTCATTTATAATACTTATTATTTATTGCAGTTGTCGTTCAGAAAAATGGGTACTGGCAGTTTTTCCTGAGCCTAAGGACTATAGTGTTATACCTACTAATTGGTTAGTAGACAAGGAGAAATTGGCCGAAGGTACTATTAAGTTTTGTCAATGGCCACTCACCAGAGTAACTAGCAACGAGTTAAAAAGTCTGGTATCTAGGTACTCATTAAAATGTTTTTGTACTGGAAAACATTTTTAATTAAATATTGATATTTTGAATATGTATTTTCTTATGTAGTTATTTAGATATATAATATTTTATTTTAATTGAATAATATTTATAAATTATCAAAATTGTCAAGTTACCTATCTATAAGTATTTATTTGATAATTGATAAATTATCTAGACTATCAATTTAACTATCTATAAGTATTTTAACTTCAATTTGATAAAATGTATTACTTCTTATTTATTAACATATTAATGTTTATATACTAAATGTCTAGGTCTATTATGGATTAATAATACTCTTTTACAGAATCTGACTTTGACGAGACAGTATCAGATTGTCTACAACAGTAATATAAATGTATTGGATAAGTATAAAGACATTGGGTTTTAGAATATAAAATTCCACATAATAGCTGTAATTCACTCCTTAATATTGTAACGAGCTGTGACTACGTAATCAATTAATATATTTAAATACGACAGCTAGTGGCAAACATTAATAGTGATAATAGTAAAATATATATCTTATTGCTACAGAGAGCGCTTAACCCCGGCGGCGCGCAAATTTGAACGTAATAGTAATAATACAAGAGTACCGCACGAAGCGCTACAGAACACGTGATAGGTATTCCATGATAGATATGAATATTCTAGGAAAACCTAATCGCTTAGCAGTACAAAAATTATGGTTTTGTACAAAATAATATAATCCAGAAATAGTATGATTATTTTAATGACGTCCGAAATGACCTCAGGTGTATGCGGCACGTAGGTATACCATTTTTATACTAAAAATGCCATAGTACGGATCTAATAGAGCTACTAAGTGTCTACCAGACGAGCAGCCAGCCTTAACTCGAACAAACATCTATTTTAAATACGCACTCACATCTCGTTTACAATAAGTTAATTAAAGTGAACTTAGAAATTATAATAATATTATTATACTGAATTAAAATAAACTACAAATTATTACTACTTCGGTTTGGTCATTCCAATTTACATCCTACGTTCCAACTGTTGGTGGTGTGCACGTTACAATATAATTAAGTTGGAGGGATTGAAAGTACCCAAAGGTTTGCGTACTCTATTCAGAACACCAAAAACCCATGATATTTGTAATAAGACTAATGGTAGGTACTAACATTAATTTAGGTTTTTAAATTATGTTAATACCAGTTTTAGAGTTATATCATAATAACTATCATAATAATAATTATTTTTGTAATACGTGCTCAGTATGCTATAAGAAAGTATATATATTAATTAATATCGGTTATACAGTCAGCTAATTTGAATAGTGAGGAAAACTACATTTTAAACACGTATTTAAATATAGTAAACATCACGTAGGGTGGGTCGATTAACGACGGTAATGACAGACTTATTGAAAAATCCTTTTGCGGCGGTAGTAGAATACGTATAGTGCTCCTTCAAAAAAAGAAAGCTAAAACAGAGGGGATTGTTATCTGAAAATAATAGTGCTCCTTCAAATATATTCAAGAAAAAAAAATAGATTTGGATCTTATCCTGAGCGATATGCACCAACTGATACAATTCCGGCCGGCCATATTTTATTTAATTCATAACTTTATTATGAGCATGAGTATATTTAAACCGTGATTATGAATAAATGTATATCAGGGTACCTCTATATTAAATAATTAAGATATTGAGGCCGGGAAGTTTTAAAATTGCCCGACCACATTTTAAAAACTTCGGCGCCACTGCACCAACTGATACGCTACAAAGAATATCCATAAGTAGTCTAGATCTAAGAATGACCCGGATAAAAGCAGCACAATATCCATTTATCGTTTATAAAACAAGTCAGGCCTTCAACATTTTAAGTGGGATGTATATTTCATTTATCACAAGCTTGGTGGAGTCATATTCAAAGTTGTGGACTACAAACAAAGTATAAAAACCTAAATTCTGAAGTAGGAAATAGATGCATTTAATTGTTGGTTTGTCACTTCAAACATAAGCAAAGGATGTTTTTTTAACAGAAAAAATGAAAATTCAATCAATTAACTCAAATCTAACCGAATTACCTAATTCGACGTCAGGATATCTATTCAGATATGGGTCAAGTATAATTCACAGAGACAACATCGTGTGTCACTTTCATGGACAGAGCCTGAATATAATATTTCGGCCAATGAACTGTCAAAGTGATCATGTGGATTACACGTTTGATAGTAAACTTATCAGAAATAGGTGAAAAACAACCGGTATTATACATTGATAATCAGAGTGCTATACGATTAATTAAGAATCCGGAGTTTCATAAGAGGACAAAACACATAGACGTATGATATGATTTCATTCAGTAAAAGCATGAAGATGGACAATTTCGAGTACAGTACATTGGAACGGAAGAATAGATTGCGGACCATTATAACCATAGATATTTACCGGGGTGGAAGTAATCAGCTAATAAAAAAAAAAATAGTGAACAAATTATATAATAATATATTTAATTAATGAATTAATAATAAAAATTATACAATAGTGTAGTACTATATAGTTTATTATTCTAGAAAAAAAGAAACCAGTATAAATGCCCTACGAATTAACCAAGTGTTCCTCGAACAATTTATAGATCGGTTGAAGGTCACATTAAATTAAGAGTTCCAAGTGAAATTGAGTTTATAGTGATCAAAATATACACAGGAAAATTGTATCAGTATCGGTAAAACGTAAGGGGGTTGAAGATAATAATGAGAAACCTAGTAAAATAGCGTGTACGGTTATTAAAAGCATTCCTGAATCGGAAACGTTTCAAGTAAGTGACTTGCATAATATCAAGCGAAATCTTTACAATATAAAGTGAAGGAAATTCCTTCCTTTTCCAAAATCTGAGAAAGAAGTTCAAAATGTACTAGATAATAAGCAAGTGGTAACACACCGTGAAAAAAATGTTAGACTTAGTATTTAGTAATGACAAAAAAAAATGGTATCATCATCACGTTACACGGTTAGGGATATCCAAGTCACTTAGAGACAGGTCGTAAAACAACTCACAGTCTTAGATTTCATGTTGGAGTCGTAACACCACTCACTTCTCTACCATAGTTTATAATATTATAATTTTGTACTTTGTTAAATAAACACACAACAAGTACATCAAGTATTCATTTCTACGTTGATGTATATATCGACGTCATTTGGGACGTAACAACATCATTGATAATGATTCGATTAATGACCGCAATGACTTTATTATTGAAAAATTATTTTTCAATAGTAGTACACGTATAGTAAAAAAACAAGCTAAAATAGAGGGGATCTTTATCTCAAAAAAATAGTGCTCCTTCAAAAATTTTCAAAAAAAAAAAAAACGATAGCTTTGGAACTCATCCTGAGCGATATTCACCAACTGATGAGCTAGAAAGAGAAACCATAGACCCTAGACCAAAAAATGACCTGGTTAAAAGCAACATTTTATCCGTTTGTCGAGATACACTTGGACAACTGTTACTCAGAAAAAACTAATCAATTTTCTTTTAAGTTAAAAATAAATTACTTTTTCATTAAAGACCGATAATATAATATTATTATATATAATGTTTATATATTTAAAAGTTAAAGCTAAATACTTAACCTGTATTTTGTGATGAAGAGAAAATAAAACTAATAATTGAAAATGTAAAAGTGCAACACATATTCAGAATGTCAAGGCTGGGCAAGTTAACTATTTTTTTTTAACTCGTTAAGTTAAGTTAATTTGGAAAAATGTAAGTTAAGTTTAAAGTTAAAAGTTACTTTCCTTTTTTATTTAACTTGTTAAAGTTACAAGTTAGTTGGAAAAAATAAGTAACTTAACTTAGTTAAAAATAATTTTTTTTTTCATATAAAACTTATAATTACACCATTTACACCTCATGTTAAAGATCTACAAATAACATAATATTATAATGTAGCTCTTTATATCTTAAAAAAATGTATTTTGTTGTAAGTACTTATATATTATGAAATCCAACAAAATAATTAAATTATTTGTATATTTTATTTTTTTACCTAAAAGTTTTCCAAAGTGATGGTAAAACTTTTAAATTTTACTTTGTTATTACCAACTATGAACTAAATATTAATAATCAAATTAATTATAAAAGTATATAATTTAACGTGATTATAAAATGAATTAACGAGTTAAGTTATAAGTTACTTTAAAAAAAAAGTAATTCGTTTAGGTAGAAGATACTTCTTAAAAAAAAAGTAACTCGTTAAGTAACTTAGTTAAAAGTAACTTAACTTTTTAACTTAACTTTAACTTTTTAACTCGTTAATGCCTAGCCTTGCAGAATGTATTAAATCAATACAAAAATAACTGAATTCTAAGTTATTTGAATGTGATGATTATGATGTACAATCTGATTTTTTATTTGGATTAATAAAGCAATTAAAATTAAATTAATTTCAGAAATATTGGATGACATTTTCTTAGTGACATACAAAGGATTAATACAAGATTCAACGTAGGATTAAGATGGTACAACCTAAGTACAGATTCACTGTAAAAATGCATAATTTTTTGTCGATAATAAAACATTTAAAGAAACTAAAACGGAACTAATAGTCAATTTATTTTATAAAAAATAATCAAGTTAAATCTTTATTTTACGCTTGTGATGTTTTTATAATGGTCATCTTTAATTAAAACTCTTAAATACGATATTTTTTCATAAAACAGAAAAAGAATGTATGATATAATATTTAAAAAAAAATATTTTATTTTTATTATTTAATAGCGAATTACCATTTCTTAAAATAAATATTTTTTTTTTTCAATATTTATATTTTTC
>NC_042493.1:99679854-99705281 GCF_005508785.2 Acyrthosiphon pisum
CTACTGAATTAACTAATACACAGCAATCTCTTTCTACTCTAGCTTTTACTACATTGAGTTATATTAAACAATTTGATATAACTGCTGCTGGTTTAGCTAAGGATGTTATGTGCGTTTTTTATCACACTTTTACTAATTTAGTTAGGTACTAGCTCTCTTAACTCACATATTAGCCATTTTAATTCAAATTACAACCATTTTATCTCCATGTTTTCAATACAACGTAGTCTCGATGAATTATTAATTAATTACACACCTCCTCTTTTACATAAAAATCCGTAACCGAGCTACTTGATTATGGTATTAATGCTAATCTTATAGATGCTAAATTTATAATCCTAAACGTTACTTATACCCATGACAAATACTATCCTGATATTAAGTTTTCCGGTATTTTACCTTTAAATAATGATACTACTAAGTCTAGTGGTTCTATAATCGAATTTCGTAATCTAGCCACTATCGATAACAAGGGTTTGTGTCATACTTCCAATTTTTATGGTAAAGCGTTTTGCTTTAATGAAGATAATAAGTGTATAGATTTAACTTATCTTAGAAACTGTATTCCTTCAGGTAGTAGCTATTTTTATTGCCCTAATATTATTCAATGGTCATAAAATAAAATTAATCTGAGTGATTAAAAATGAATCACTCAACATTGTAAGGATTAAATATACAAAATGTATTTTCGATTTCATTAATATCGATATTGATGAAGATTATTCAAACTTAACGGTGATTTATAATTCAGTGCCGCCGATGCCGGAGAACTTATTTTAAGATTTTATTGGTACGAAAATTTAATAAAACACTGTTATAGATATTATAATTATAAGCACACGGATAGTGCCCGCATATAAATATAATATATGTATATAAATTAGAAGTATTTATTTTATTATTTTGTTTTTTGTATGTCCAATCCAGTCTAATTATTTTGCGATTAATAATTGTATACACATGAATATTACTTAACGTTATATATACCTTCCAATACAGTCTAATGGGGTAGCTATAAAAAAAACACGCGATAAACGACGATGTAATTATTGCAAACAGTTTAAGTCCTGTACGAGACAATAAAATTATAAGTAACATAATCAACATACTTGTTAATACCGCGAGGAAACGAAGAGGTCAGACCCATGAGCGACTGAGAGATACGAAAAACTATTAAGAAAATACACCAGGTTTTTTCGAAAAAAATATATAGAAAATACAGCGGATTTTTGCGTAGTTATTTACGCGACGCATGTTTAGAACAATTTAAATTAAGCATAAGATCTAAACTAGAAACGTTAAACGCTACGTTCATTCGTGATTATTTACGGAAAGATGATAAAAAATGGGTAATCGTGTTATTTAGTGTGTCAATCGATAGAGAAGTGTTGTATAAAATAGTAATCATTGTTCAATATAACATACTAAACATTTTGTGTTATGATACCACAAATACACAACGTTTTTATTTACAATTAGAAAATTTATGTAATCGACAACACATTTATGAAACCTAATTGGTATATTAAGACAAGAGGGAGAAATTAGTGAACGAAACACATAATTTAATATGTAAAAAGAAACACAAGGCCACGCACGCACATAACCCATGTACGGACGCAAAGTGACAGAAATTCCCTCCTTTTCCAAAATCTGGGGAAGAAGTTCAGAATATACTGGATAATAAGCAGGTGGTAACAAATCGTGAAGAAAATGTTATACTTAGTGTTGACAAAGAAAATGGTGTCATCATTCTTGGGCTAACACTAAATTTAAAATATATAATTGTGTTTTTAGTGATCAAAATATACAACGGCAAATTGTATCAGTATCGGTAAAACGTAAGGCGGTTGAAGATAATAACGAGAAAACTAGTAAAATAGTGTGTACGGTTATTAAAAGCATTCCTGTATCGGAAGCGTTTCAAGTAAGTGACTTGCATAATATCGAGCGAAATCTTTACAATACAAAGAGAAAGAAATTCCTTCCTTTTCCAAAATCTGAGAAAGAAGTTCAAAATGTACTAGATAATAAGCAAGTGGTAACACACCGTGAAAAAAATGTTAGACTTAGTATTTAGTAATGACAAAAAAAAATGGTATCATTATCACGTTACACGGTTAGGGATATCCAAGTCACTTAGAGACAGGTCGTAACACAACTCACAGTCTTAGATTTCCTATTAAAGTCGTAACAATGCTCACTTCTCCACCATAGTTTATACTATTGTCATTTTGTACTTTGTTAAATAAACATACAACAAGTACATCAAGTATTCATTTCTACGTTGATGTATATATATCGACGTCATTTGAGACGCAACAACATCATGGATGATGGTTCGATGAATGACCGCAATGACTTTCCTATTGAAAAATTCTTTTTCGATAGTAGTACACGTATAGTAAAAAAACAAGCTAAAATAGAGGGGATCTTTATCTCTAAAAAATAGTGCTCCTTCAAAAATTTTCAAAAAAAAAAAACAATAGCTTTGGAACTCATCCTGAGCGATATGCACCAACTGATGAGCTAGAAAGAGAAACCATAGACCCTAGAGTCTAGGGCCTAGACCAAAAAATGACCTGGTTAAAATCAACATTTTATCCGTTTGTCGAAATACACTTGGACAACTGTTAGTCAGAAAAAACTAATCAATTTCCTTTGAAGTTAAAAATAAATTACTTTTTCATTAAAGACCGATATAATATTATTATATATAATGTATATATATTTAAAAGTTAAAACTAAATACTTAACCTAAATATTCCACTGAATGGTTCTGTACTTTGAAGAGAAATAAAACTAAGAAGTGAAAATGTAGAAGAGCAACGCATATTCAGAATGTATTAAATCAATACAAAAATAACTGAATTCTAAGTTATTTGAATGTGATAATTATGATGTAAAATCTGATTTTTTATTTGGATTAATAAAGCAATTAAAATTCAATAAATTTCAGAAATATTGGTTGACATTTACTTAGTGATATACAAAGGCTTCATACAAGATACAGCGTAGGATTAAGATGATACAACCTAAGTACAGATTCATTTTAAAAATGCATAATTTTTTTGTTGATAATAAAACATTTAAATAAACTAAAACGGAACTAATAGTCAATTTATTTTATAAAAATTAATCAAGTCAAAACTTTATTTTACGCTTGTGATGTTTTTATAATGGTCATCTTTAGTTAAAACTCATCAATACGATATTTTTTCATAAAACATAAAAAGAATGTATGATATAATATTTAAAAAAAGAAATATTTTTTTTTATTATTTTAATAACGGTTCACTATTTATTGAAAATGTAAAATGAAAAATATATGTTTTTTTTTTCAATATTTTTCTAGTACCCAGTCATTTATAAATGGTTATTTCCATATTTACCACATCCCCAATCATAACAATAATACCTTAAGTTACATAACACTCATTTGATTCGTAAATTATTTTGAAGTACAGAATAAAGATCAAATTAATTATACATACTATATAACATATACTTTTTTAAATATTCTTATCACATTGCATTAAAACTTGTAAACTGTTAATATACTGTGTTTCCTATAACTTTGTTGTACTTGGGCAGATAATATATCAGTTTTGTATAAAATACAAACATGCTTTTAACACGCAGGTATGCAAATTAGCAAACCTGTACAACCAAACATTTATGTTTGTGATTTGGGTTGTAATTTAACTTATTTATTCAAATATACATTTATGAGCTTGCGGATTGTTAGACCACGCCAGGGGCTCATACGTATGCATTTATTGAATAATACATAAAATCATAACTAACTTGACCATATATATTATCAGTTGAATTTTCAACTTACAATTTATCATTATACACAATAATGATAACACGTATAAAACATTTTTTTTTTAGTTTGAAACAATTGTATATCAGTGTTAATGCAGATGTGGAAGATAACAAAAAACAGCTAGGTATTATATAAGTATACACAATTAATAGTTTAGTTATAATTTACCTTGTAATAAAATAAAGATTCAAACATTTTGTTACCTATATTAAAAAATATTTTAACTGTAGCTTATGTAAAAAAAAACGGATTAAAACTTTAATTCATAATTCATAACCAAATTATATCATACATTCATTATTTTCAGTTAAATATATATGTAACAATTATACTGTAAATGTATCTACTTATTAATTAATAAACATCAGGAAGCATAAAATTATTTTAACTTGACATAATAATTGAAACTATACTTAAATAAAATGGATATTTTCATGACAAAAAATAAAAATGTTATTTGTAATAATGAATTTAAATTACCTATCACACTAATTGTAGAAGTGTGAAGGCAACCAGTCATTACAATAAGTAATCTTTGTAGTTTATTACAACAACAAAATAATGCATTATGAAACATATGAAAATATAGTAGGTTGACCATCGTTATAAATAATGAAAATGGATGTTGGGTGAAGGCTAGTTGTGGACATTCCAAAAGAGAGAGGATATCTTATTTGCCTAAAATGTGAGGAATATGTGCTTATAATATGTTGATAATAATATGATTTTATTTTCATCAAAAGAATTTAAAAATTTTCTATTATTCCACTGTTCGATGATCATATTGAATTTCTAGTCAAAATTATGTTATATGCTTTTTAATTCTCTAAAATGTATTAAATTGAACATGACTCGCTCAGGACATGAAAAGTTTTCTTATGAGATAAATAGAAAAATTATATTTTAATGTCTCTGAATTCAGAAAAAAATACACCATCTAGCGTGAAACATACCAATATGAATGTTATTACAAAAACATTTAAATCCTTCAAAACAATGAACATCTTATGTGAGCTGTATACAAATGTTTGTCTGATATACTTCCTATATTTCATTAAATGTTCCAAAAAAACAAAGTTAATCATTTTATAAATCAGTATCTTTTTTATGTGGTAAGTAAATTTTTAAAATTAAATATAATTTATGTAAAAGAAACATTAATATTTTAAATAATAATTCCATTATTAAATGCAGTCGAATTAACATTGTACCACGTAATACCGATAAGAGTCGCACAAAATCATCACTGTATGCACACAGGGTTGGACAATTGAAGGCTTCAATAGTAAATATTATAAATATTGTTGTAAAATAACTTAAGATGTCCATTCATTGAAGTTATTTTTTGCTTATTTTGTAGGAATGTTTAAATGATTGGAGTTTATCATTAGGTATACAGTTAACTGTAAACAGTTTTGTGTGTAAACGACACTTCAGACCTGAAGACATGCTTTATCCAGAATTATTGATAAATGGTTTAAATGAAAAATTAACATCATTACTACTTTCTGCTTTGCCAATACCAATTAATGCTACACAATCAGCATCTAATGCTAGATCTCTGGCTCAGAATAAAAAAAATGAAAGACTCATCTGAATCCTCTGACAAACCCCAGTATGATCCAAACTACATTATTCTCAGCCATTAATTAAAATCTCTCGACAATGTTAAATCTTAAATTAAATTATTATTGTTTTATTGTGTAATAAACATCTATCTTACTTATATACTTTGTGTTCGACAATTTATTTAAACAAAACAATCTACCTCTTCCGATACAGTGCAACGATGTGTGCCTTCGTCGTTAAAGAAATTTGCAGTAATCAATAAGGTGTCAGGTGTGGGATTACACTTCATCAAACGAAAACTTTTTGAGGCCATCGAAAAAAATACTTTGAGACCTACCGACGAAACCACGTTTACGACGGAAAGGAGAGGACGACAGCAGAGCATAGGATTTTCAAGAAAAAGAAGAACTCTTATTTCCGATCTTATACCAAATAAGAGATAACATAAATACGAAAAATATAATTTAAACGTAAAAAGTATAAAAAAAATACTTAGAGAAAGGAGGGAACGAACCCATTGTGGAACTCTGGGATGGTAGTTATGACAAAGAAATAATGGAGAGGTTAAGTTTAGGAAAACATACTATGCTAAAGCTAACAAGTTATGATGTAGTATGTAATATTGCATATTGTCTCTACAATTAAATATAAAGAGTACAAAACAACCATTGTACAAGAGGAGATAGGGTAAGCCGTCAAAAGCGGGCGAATATTAAACTTAAGCGAATCACATAAATTGGTATGTCGTAGTTTTTTTTTTATATATCTATATATTATGGTAGAAAAAAAAGTTTGTTTTGCGTTAACAAAACCCCAGCGGGACTAGTGACCATTATATACCGAGAAGTGGAGCCCCCGGCTTTTACAGGGAAGGAGAGTGATGAAGAATTAAGGGCTAGTCGCGAGCTGGCGTGGCGAGCGGCAACGCAATTTTTTGATGATAACCCCGAAATAAATCGACAAGCATGTGGCAGTACTACGGTATGCGATGCATGTTGCAAGGAAGAGGGATGTGTAGATACAGACATAACGCTAGGAACCATATTATAGATTAATTATTTTTTTTATGGTAGATAATTACTTTCATATAATACAGATTATATAAAGCTAATAGACACATACTGTTTTTTTTTTAATTCCAATTACGTAATTTATATACAGAAACGAAACACATAAAATCGTAGTTTTGGATTTCGAGATTTCGTCTATAGACAGGTACAGCAAAGTACTGATCTCCGCTGCAATCTCTAATAGTTTGGATTGTTTAAAAATTACAAAACTCGAAGGCAGGCCCTTGTACCTACCACGAGTAAACGAAAGAGGTCAGACCTATGAGCGCTCGGGAAATGCGGGAAACTATTAAAGAAATACACTGGGTTTTTGCGAAGAAACCAGAATTACGCGACGCGTACTTAGAACAATTCAAATTAAGCATATAAACTAAGCTAGAAACATTAAACGCAACGTTTATTATTAATTACTTACAAAAAAGATGATAAACAGTGTGTAATAGTATTATTTAGTGGGTCAAGTGATAAGGAAGTATTATATAAACTAAGGATTGTTCCAAGGCCGGGCAAGTTCATGAATTTTTTTAACTCAGTTAAGTTAAATATTTGTTGTTCAATTAAAATCAAAGTTAAGTAAATAAACTTTTTAATACATCAATTAAGTTTAAAGTTAAGTTGATAAATGTTGTTAACTTAATTTAACTTTAATTGTTAAGTTAATAAAAAAATATATATATTAGAAAAATATTAAAATAAGTGAAAATCACTTGAATATAGTAATATTGTCTATACTTATTATAATAGATGTATAATAATAAATTATTACGTATATAATTTAAAACCTGTTGTATGGCTGTATCGCTTGTATAATTTTACTGTTTGACATTTACAATTCGAAATTAAATATTTTAAATATAATAATAATGAATAATAATAGTGAAAACACTGTAAACTTATTACTGACAAACTTCAGCATTGTAAGTGACTGAGCAAACTAGTGAGGAACTGAGGAACGAAAACTATGAACTAAGAATGTTATGATAAAAATTTGATTTTTGATTTCTCAGAATATTGTATACCATAATATATTAAAAAATGATTACAAACAAAAATAAAGAACAATTTAGGGACCCCAGATACATACTCGATTAGCCTAAATAAAAATATATTAATTTAATATGTATTTATAACTATAACTGGTGGAAGATTATATTATGTTAACATAATTATTCATTGATATTGTAAATTAAAAAAAGGTGGGTAAGTGGATGTCGCTTTGCTGTACAGTAGGTTACAAGTAATGGATTATAATGGATTATATTAAATTTAAATTCAATGATGTAATATCACTGTATTAGAAAAATGATTCTGAGAGGAGATGGTATGTCAGTCTAGATATAAGGCCTATTATGTACTTATCTATGGTATAATTAAAAAAATTACCTATAATAGGTACCTACCTATAACAAATTCCAAATTAATCATATAACAATATCCATTAGGTACTTATAACGTGTTATACTTCAACAACAAACCATGGTACTATCATGGATATATTATAGTATATTTTAGAAGTTTTAAGTATCCCTGAATAATATTATACAATCACAACAAAATAACTAAAATAGTTATTCTAGTTTTTTTAATATGTAATTTCGTTCAAATTTGAACTTAAAATGAGTATAAAAATAAACTGTTTAATGTATTTTTTAGATTTTTTGGTAATAGAATTAATTCCTTAAGTGTAATCTTGTTTTAAATTTTCAATTCTTAGATACAAAAGTTGAACATTTTATAAATTTTTAACTACAAAATAATTATTCAAATAAAAATTTCATAAATTTTGTCGAAATTCGATCTTTAAATGCTTATAAAAAAAAATTGTGCCAATGTATTTTTAATATTTTTCTACTGCTATTGTAACAAAATATCAGGAGTCTTGTATTAATTTCTTACACTTTTTGGCTCAAGAGATAAAACTTTATTGATATTTATAGAAAAAAAAACTAAAAAAATTGAAATATGAAATTGTCCGTAAACAGCTAAAAACAAGTAAGATTATTTTCAAAATTCTATCTTATTGTAATATATTGTACATAAAATTATTTGGAACCAATAACGATCATACATCGGTATAGAGAATTAGAAACGCAATTTAAAATTATAAAATAAATTATTTACTTAACTTAAATCTCGTGATGACATCAGGGCCCAAATCACCAAAGAACATGTAAACGCCATAAAAGATAATAAAACAAAAAAACAGATGGATTTAATAACAACACAAATATAGAACTAAGAATATATGATGAATAATCTAAGCCGAATACTTTTGGCCTACATTAATAAAATACGTAACCGCAATCATCAAATCATGCCACCAATGACAGATGAACAAAAAATCACAAGGAAAACCAGCAGGATGCTTACAACCAATTCCACTACCAAAATGTAAACTATTAGAAAGAATAACCATAGAATTTTTAGGTCCCTTACTTACTAGTAATAATAAAAAATATATACTCGTATTCACATGTCAAAGCTCTAAACACGTCATAGCTAAAGCCACAAGATCCTCGGATGCAAACACAGTGGCAAAATTTCTAATACAATATATCACTCAACACGGCATTCCTAGATACCTCACATCAGACAGAGGACTACACTTCAAAAACAAAGTTATGAGCGACACTTGTCAAAATTTCGGTATAAAACAAATATTTTCTTCAAGTTATGCACCTCAATCTCAAGGCTTTACAGAAAGAATCAACGGAGTAATATGCCAAGCTATAAGACACTATATAAAAGACAATAATCAACGTAGATGGTCTTTCTATCTACCATACATCATATTGAGTTACAACAATTCACCACAAACATCGACAAACTACAGTCCATACTGTTTATTACATGGCTTCAACGCTAACATAGGAATAGATGTATAAATAATCCCCGAAAACTTATCATATGACATAAAGAAATCTCTCGAAGAACTAAAACAAGTCAGAGAAAGGATCCCAGATTGCAAAAAAAAAAGCTCAATAAACACAAAAAACAAACCATGACAAACTACATCAACTAACATCATATGAACCAAACCAACTAGTTTTAGTAAAATTTCTATTCCATGAACCCAATAAAACTTCCAAATTAGTGCCCAAATATAGAGGTCCACATAAAGTAATTTCAAAAGTTAACGATTTAAATTATATAATAGAACTTATACTGAATAATAAACTAACCAAAGATATCATTTACATTAGATGATTGAAACCATACTTTCAAAGAGACAACAAAAACTCAATTGAAGATAATAACTCCACAGAAAGTGGTAACTAAATTCAGAACATCATCTAATCTATTACAAATACATATGTATGTTTAAAATCAAAATTACACTATATTTAATAACCATAACTATAATAGATCAAACAAAAGCATTCATAGCCTATGATTGCTCTGGCACCAAACTAAACATCACATCTTTTAACACACTATATGTTGACTACTGCTCACTTCCTGTACCGAACAACATACAAAAAATCCCAATCATAAAGTTATTACAAATTACTGAAACTAAACAAATACAATTCAAAGCATGCTATATAGTAGCTGACTACCTTGTAACAAAATGTGCCACCTTCGATGATGCACAAGTTATAAAATTTGGTTACTTCACAGAAATCGTACAAACAGGCGCAGCACATTGCATAGATGCACATTATAAACAATCATACACATTTTTTTCCGGTCGTCACTGAAAATAACATAAAAATAAACCAAACCATGTACTTTTCTGATGTAATTAGAGGCCAACTTAAGAACAAAGGTGACTGCACCGGAGAAACCTTCAAAACAGACAAATACGAATGGAACACGTACAAGCAAAATACAAAATACTATTATCCGTGGGAATGGCCATAGCAAACAGTAGAGACAATGTATTAACACTCCCCACAGGCACCCGCTTCAAATTATCAGATACATATGGCATTGATTCACACAAAGGTGATGTCACATGGAAATATAATGAAGACACAAACAGTGATACCATTGACTAAGACACCCTATATGAATGACCAGCCACTTTAATAATTTCCAAACAATCCCAAAACTGAACAACGGAAATCCAAACCTTTTTAGCAGAATCTGACAAAATTGTATTTGCATTACGAAAACTCAACTTAGAATATGCATGTCATATACCAGTCTTCAGAATGGAGCATCCAATATTATTCACATTAACTGACAAAAATCATTTACAATACTTCTATAGAAATCCAATATCCACATACAACACAGACCTCTTGGCATATAAAAACACAAAATTCGTCTACATACAAAACATTTTACAAGCATCAGTTACTTATATGTACATTGACCTAGTTACAAAACAATGTAACCTAGAAAGGAACACACTACAAAAATTATCCCTAGCACCCTACAGTCTATCTGAATTTGTATACACGTTCAAAATTGCTATTTTGGGCTTAAGTTTGTGGGGTTCGGAAACTTTATATCAAGCTTGCTAGGAATATTTGTTGTATGGGAAATAATCATGATATGCCTAAACACAACCATTAATATGTCTATAATTTATCAAACTTTTGGATGCAACTTTAAAGTACTAGGAGGTATATTTGACAGCATGACACATTACTTCATGCATAAATCACACTTATCCCAAAACAAGCAAAATGCAACTACACAAACCACACAAACTATGAATCCACCCACTACTGACCATACAATTTATTTTCTAAACACAGTTGAACAACAACCTATACCAGCTCCTCGACGACTATACCCACACATCCCATTTGAAACACTATCAGGTACTTAGGAGAGCATCAGATACACTATAAAGAGAAACACAATTCATACATACTACACACACAAAATAAAAAACAAAAAAAAAAAAAAACATAAAAAATTCAATAATCATTATTTACAATCTCAAAAGACAACACAAATCTCCCACTTCAATTTCATTTACCAAAATAAACTGCTATAACAATTTGGAAACATAGATTATGACATCGACTGAATGCAAGAAATACAAATAGATCGTCATCCGAAGTCACGTAACGACACAAGAGCGTTCAATACAACAACGTATTGGGGCACATCACTAACACCAACATCGATCACTTACCACTCACTCAGATAAACATTCAACACACAACCACTAGTACACCAAACAAATATTGAAAGGCATTTCAACAACAATTCAACTTATACAATGATACGTAACAACAAAAATGTAACAATATTACGAGTACTTACACTGGTTTATCTATACGACATGGTAAAAGATACGATAATATCAAACATACAATATACACTGACAACATAAATAACACATACATAATGTGTTTCAACGAAAACACCTCTGACATCAACAATGCATTAATAATATTAAAAAATCTAGAAAAAATAGCAAACACCTTAGGCATCAGTAAAAAAACTTACCTAAGAGCCATATTTTTATCAAAAATATTAATTTTCTTCACCACTCAACTATGGCACGTACCAGACTTAAAACCATCACAACTATTAGAAAAACTAATTGACAAAACTGCACTTTCAGCCGGTTTCATAATAAAGGCTCATCTTCTAAATGATCCGATATTCTTAATAATGACAGGACACATAGGCAATGACCGATGAAAACTCAAAAGAATACCCAAATCATTCCAAAAATTCAATATGCAAAATCAAAATTTATAGTATAATACTTACTTCAACCTCGACAATTCCAAACAAAATTTTATTTCAAAGAAGTATTCTGAAAGATTTCACAGAAAACTAACACTATATACTTCAATGACTCATGCATTATAGACCCACTAACCCCAAAAAGCGAATGGATAAAAAACATCTCACAAGACTATTACACTATTAACAATAACAATCTTGGTCGCATCATGGCAGTACATACATTTTACGAATATGGATTCTTCATAATAAAAACACCAGAAATAACACAATTCCCAGTTAGACCCAATGAAATTAGTAGAATATACATTACAAATTACAACATCACACTACAAACATTTATAACAAATATACTCCTAAAAACAATGGACGTAACAAAAGAAATAATAAGCAAAACACGATCCAAGGAATTAAAATCTATATATAACAAACTATCGTATTTTGAAATTACAGGACTAACCAAATAAAAACAAGCAACACATATCCAGCCATGAATAAACTAAAAATTGTAGCAATTGATTTTGAGTTCACAACAACGGAGTGAACACGTTTCGTACTCATTTCAGGTGCTATTTCAAACATACATAAAGAATCTCCTATTATAAACTCAAAGGAACATCTCTTTTACTTAGGGAAAACTTCAATAATGCTATTCTACTAGAAAAATCTGACATTAACCTCGTAATAAGAAGCATACTAAATATTTTTTAAAAATAAAGAACAAAAATTCTCAATGAACTCAATGACAGCTTTATAACCAAATTCAGCAACTTTAATTACTTGGAATGGTCAAACCGATGTGGAAATTTTAAACAGATTAAATATAAACACACCATTTTAAGCATCAGAAGCTATGATTTACACAACAACGGAATTTTTTACCTTCAAATTAGCAACATACAAACCAAACAAATAATAACACAAATAAAACTAGGACAAATACACAAACAAGGTAGACTATTAAATTTAATTGAAACACACAATATAACATGTATATTAACACACAACAATACCTATTCTCATGATCCTGTTACGGACATACATTACACAAAATGTTTATTTCACTACATAAACAATATAATCAAAATACCAATCAAGTACAACTACTTAAATATAATTACCATTAGGTAATACTATTACACTTAAATATAACTACCCTACACGTCACACACCTCGTCATACCCAAACTCAATCGCTATTGAGACAAACTCATTCCAACCAATGAACTACGAATTAAACACGCATGAATAAGTCAAGTCGAAGACGTAAAATATATAAAGCTTAATATTATATTATTTATTCATGGACATGAATAGGAAAACAAGCACGCGGGCCAGGTACAAAGAATCAAAACGTCAAATTACAAACTTAATGACTTATGATTATTTCATACACTATATTATGCATTGCATACAAGAACACGAACCTTATATCAAGCACCATTCAAGCGAGCCCATATCGACCAATGAATCGTCAGAAGCAATCACTCATCAACAAGCAAACCATCAAGAATAAAAGTTATACATCTATCAAAATAAATGACAAGCACAATCAAGCACAATAATTTGTGCTTACATCAACAATAATATACGACAATAATTGTTTGACAATAGTCAATACGCAAGTTTCATTACAATCACGGAATAAGCGTACCGATGCTTAAACCACAACGCCAGGTGGCCAGCACACTGGATGCTGCGCACCGACGATTTAAGAGGGTATGAGACCGGTTTTATGAAACAACGCAGCATGCATGCACACGCCATAGCACACGAGATCGCCATCAGAAGCGGATGAGTACGCAAGACCTACGCCATTCAACATCGAAGACACGAAATTTCGCTCTATCATCTCTTTACTAAATATTTAAAAGTCAAAACTTAATTATTACATTAACTTTCAAAATATCACGTTATTGGTTCGAAATTCATATTGTAAGGTAATTTAAAACAAAAACAAATTGATTCATTATTTCTACTATACCTATACAAAATCTTTCTATGATATACACAATATCTTATTTTGTCATTTCCTTTAAAAAGAACAATCCAAAATGTCATCTATCCAGTGCGTCTGATTTATGATATATTTATATTACAATACTAATAGAGTGTATCGCTCGATACTATAACACCTAAGTGAGGGAACTCTTTGAAGTATTTCTATTCTAAACATATAGTAAGGAAAGACACATAATCAATTAAAATCCAGAGTGTTGAACTTATAATATAGTTGCAATACAGTGTTAATAGAAGTTCTCGCTCGATACCATTCGAAAGAATACGTATGTGAGGAAGTTCTTTGAAATATCTGTATTTTAAATATATTATAATCTCATATACTCAACAAATATCCTAAAATTTACATCCAAGATAATTAGACATTACATGAGTGTTCTTACAAATTGAATATTGAGATATTGTATACTTTAAATAAAGACAAGTCATTACAAATAAATACTGTGGTGTTGGTAAAAATCAACCAATTAAAATAAAATAAATCGCAGTATAAGATAATATATACAATAATAGAATAATATCGCTATATAATTCTCAAATTACATAAGACCACAAACATAGTTAAAAAAGTAATGCACCAAAGATAATTATAACGGCTTTCAACAGTCTCAAGGTTGACTTTTGTGACATCCCAATACAATCAACGTTCAACCCATTTTAAGAATTCAATTATTACAAAAAACAGAAACTTATTCAATTCCATACAAATCATGTTCAATAATAACAAATTATCTTATAACTCGATTTTCAATGATGGATGATGCACAAATGGTAGAAAATGGATTCTTTACAGAAATAACGGGAATTGGCAGCGCACGCTGTTCAGAAATTCACCAAAGACAAACTTATTATTTATCACTTGGGGGAGTAATAACAGGTATAAGAATCAACGAAACAAAACTATTTTCAACCACTGCATCGGGTTTTATAGACAAAAACGGAAACTGTAGAGGTACCACTTTTACATCGGAAAAGGGTACTTGGCAAGATGTCATTGTACAAGCAAACTTTAAAATCATATTAACCACCGGAATAGCAACAGTCAACAGTAAAGAAGACACTATACTACTTCCAACTGGTATACCCTATTTAAACTATCAGATCAATACGGAATCGATGCTTACAAAGGCGAAGTAATATGGGCCACAAACACATATGATTGCGACACTCACGACTTCGCAATTTTATATGACGGACCAGCATCAATCGTTACATCGAATAACAATAAAAACCAACATACGTATCTGGTCGAATCCGATAAAATAGTCTTTGCACTCAAGACATTAAACAAACAAATGCATGCTACATACCGGTAATTCAAACAGAACATTCACAACTAAATATACTAATAGACCCACTATTTTTCAGTCATTTTAAAACAAAAACTATCTCTCCACAAAATACAGATTTAATGGCATACATCAACACGAAATTAGTGTACATAGGGTATCGTTTTAAATCATCGATTACAGCGCTATACACAGATATATTACAGAAACAATGTGAATTAGAAAGGAAAGTACTAATACAAAAACTAAGCTTAGCCACTTACAGTCTCTCTGAATTTGCATATATTATAATGGGCGAAGGCCCAGGTTTCACAGCCATCAAGGCCGGTGAAATCGTTTATTTAATAAAATGTAAAGCGGTCGAAGTTGAAATACTATACAAAGATACAGCTATAACAAACTACCAGTGGCATACAAATACCGATCATACTTTATGGCTCCCAAAACTAGAACACTACAAAAAAATAACCTACTACCATCTGCGTTTTACCCGGACGGTGATTGGTTCGCAATAACATCAAAAGCAAGCGAAATAAAAAGACCTCAAACCTTAAAACCGTTGACAGAGTGGACATGGACTTATAAAAGTCCTGAATACCTGATGACGGCGGAAATATACACTTACGAAACTATGACAGCTTTTCAACAATACTTAGTACTTCCACAAGAGATAGAAGCATCTCAAAAAAATCTGGCATGACAAACCATGGGTTTTTCAACCATAGACAAAACACTAAAATTAAATTCCCTATTCGATGAAAACATCATTGGCCAATTAGTAGACAACAAGCTAAAAAAATGTGGGGCTGGTTCACAGTTTATGGAACATTGATTTCGGGCCTTCTAGGAATATATTTTATATGGCGAATAATCCTGACGTGTATCAATACAGGGCTAAACATATCATTGTTATATCAAACTTTCGGATGGAGATTAAAACTAGTAGCTGACATCTTTAGTAGCATCACACATTATATAACGCACAACATGCACAAAACACAACAACAACAAAAAAACGAAAAACAACTACACTCACTGCTAATTTTAAACCAAGAAAAAAACCAAGATGCACAAATATTCAACACAAACAAAAAAAATAACCAACAAGTTATGCCACACTCAAACAAAAAAAGGTTATCAATCTAATAATATCATACACGCAACACAGTCATATAAAACAAAAAAGTGTGATAACAAGTATACTCTTGCTATATCATTGTATCATTAAGTTTAAGTTATAAGTTAAGTAATAAGTACCTATATACAAAAAAAAAATGTCACTTTTACAAAAATATCATTGTATTTGTTTAGATTTAAGTTATAAGTATAATAGATAGTTATATTAATGCATAACACAATGTCAAATGTCAATTAGTTATTTTAGTTTAAAATTTTTTTTTTCTCTTTTCTGTTTCTGTATTGTGTATTAAGTATAGGTGTGAGGACACACACAAAAAAAACTGGGGTAGATGTAATGGTATATACTTTATGATACATCATTACTTAGAATTATAATAAAATGTCAATACAGCTGCACAAATCAAAATTGGAAAATAAAATGTCTTTAGTTATTAAATATTTTTTTTAACACTTTTCTTAAGTTTTTTTAGATTAAAGAAATTAAATAGAATATTATAGAATTATAATAAAATGTCAATACAGCTGCACAAATCAAAATTGGAAAATAAAATGTCTTTAGTTATTAAATATTTTTTTTAACACTTTTCTAGATTTTGGACAGTAAATAATTATAATCTTTGCAGCTGTATAAACATAAATTATCTAGCACATATTATAACAATTTATTTAAAATGTCACGGAAATGAGTAAGGTCCAAAGTCGCAAAGTGGAGTACAAAGGCGGCCATCAACATCTATAAAAAGACACACGATGATCAACACGGCGCTCAGTCATCCAGTAGCTCACCCAACGTCATATTTTTAATAATTTGTAAATTTTCTGTGTTGATTTTTACAAGTAGAAATAAATTCAATTTACTGTAATTATTTTTACCGACTTATCCATTTACAACACTTTGGTATACTTGTCACTATTCTGGTCAGTCAACATCAACAGTACTTCGGATCATATAAGATACAATTTTCTACCAGTGAGTTCTTCGAAAGGTAAGTAAAAATTATATATAACAAATATTCTAATACATTTATTTATTTGAAAAGAAAAACTCTCGTACCTATCCCCCGTAATACACCTTATAAAGTGATGAGTTAAAAATACATAATAAAAATTAATATTTAAAATACTTTTCCACACAATAACTGTACTTCTTTATTTTTAACTCATTACAGAACCGTACTTGGTTAATTAAAATATTGCAGTAATAACTGCGCATTGAAACACGATCAACCAGAGAACATCGAAAACACCCAGATCAAGAATTACGTTGTCGCTGCGGTCAAGGTAAGTGACATCACATTAATAATTATCTAAATCAATACGTAATTCCATACCCCTTCATAATCAACAATAATACCTTGTAGTAGAATAAAGTCAATTATACACATATTATAGCAATCATCAATTATATTCTCATTTATAATGTTTTTACTTATAACTTATACTTTTATTATAAGACAATTCATTCTAATATAAAAGCTAATAGCACACTACAGAAACTGGTGAATGCCAATTTGCTATGTTATATGCGTGTAAGACGGAGACAACACATACGGATGCAACGTCCTCTTATAAAATTTAATTTGTTTGGTAAAGAATCATAAAAAGGTAATACAAGGCTCCTGATATATTGTTACGATAACAGTTGAAAAATATTAAAAATACATCGTCACAATTTTTTTTATAAGAATTTCAATTTCGAACTCTGACAAAATACGTAAAAATGGCGAAAATTTCCAAATTATTTCGAGTTAGATATTCATAAAAAATTGTTTTTTTTTTAAATCTAAAATTTGAAAATTTAATACGAGATTCCTTATAAGTTTTTCTATATTTATCAACAAAAAAAATGTCTACCAAAAAGTCAAATAAAATTGTATGTGCATTTGAACTTCTCCTATTACAACATTGGATTTCTCGTGATTTCTAGTGCACTAATTTTTTTGTAATTCAAAAACGAATCACTGTAGATACTTGAAATTTACACCATATTATGTTTATTTTATCAATTCCTATACTTGATAAAATGTTCAAAATATTTTGACTTATTTTGAGCTATTTACTGTTTTTCTATAAATGTCAATAAATTTGTATTTGTTTGGTAAAAAATTGTGAAAATGTAAAACAAGGCTCCTGATATATTGTTACGATAGTAGTTGAAAAACATTAAAATTACATTGGCAAAAATATTTTTTATAAGGATTTAAATTTTGCATTTTTCAAATTTAAAAATTAATATGTATTTAATAATTTATATAAAGGATTGAAAATGTAAAACAAAGTTCCATATAAATAAATTACTTTAATCCCAATAATATCATTAAATATGCTGAGTAATATCATAGGCTGACCGACCGTCTTCGCTCAGCATCGTTTTCGTACCTATATACGTAGGTACAATGATGTTATAATAATTATTGCTAGAAAAATATCATTAATATTCAAATGTGTTCTAAAAAATGATAAAAATTTAGAAATATGCTCTTAAAACTACGGTCATAAATTATTAACATGCACAAAAATATGCATTATAAACGTTTGATAATTTATCTTAATGTAGTAAAATTAATATCAATCTTACTTATAAATAAATCTAATAACCCCCTCAAAAAAACATCATAATGCAAAAACTTCTGAGCCTTACTCATAACTTATTGAATAATGTGAGTAGAAATGGTAAACCTATACCATATTTTTCTTATAATTATACATTCATTTAAATTTAAAAAAAACCTATTTTTTGTGTTTTGGGTTACTAACTGAAATATTAATATATAAGTAATTATGTATGTACCGAAAAGTATTTGTATTGTATTGAGGTTAATTTATTATATTTTTAGGTATATAGTTTACTTATATTATTTAAAAATTAAATTTGACTGATGAAAATTTTATTGCTGACAACTTATTTTGCCTTATTGTAATGTTTTAAAATGTTTATATTTTATTAATATCAATTATACTGGCGTTTATTATTTAATAAATATAATCGAATAAAAAAAATAAATAGTGATTTAATAAAATACCAGCGGACGAAACGTCCTGTCTTAATAATAATTGACGGGGGCGAAACGTCCGCGATTCGATGTACCTATTTTTTTTACGACAAACAGCCATTGTTCTTGCCCTGGACCATGTGGAAAGCGTCGGCCATTGATTTATGGCGAGACCAAAGTACAACTGCACTCGCCGTTACCGAATCAACAAGTTCTCGCCGTCGAAATGAGACCTAACCCAGCACAAACAATGGATAAAATAAGAAAAAGGCACGCAAACAAGTGTTTTCCGGATACGCGAGATCAACATAGTCGTTGGCGGACCATGAGAACGGCTAACAGTCAGTGTTGGGTATTAACGTGGTAAACACAAATTACTGTAACGCAATTATTTTTTCAGTAACGCAGCAGTAATTTCATTACATTTTACTCAGAGTAACGCAATTGTAACAAAATAACATTTGAAAAGTTGAACTATGAAGTTAACGCACCAGCACTTTATTTTCCTTGTTATTAAAATAATTGTTTTGAATATATTACAAAAAAAAAACCGTTAAAAATCAATTATATTTATTTTTGATTCCGACAATAGTTAACAATATTATTAAACATTCCAAGTATAAATTCTATCACTTTATTAGCAGAAAGAAAAGTGTTCGAATTAAAAATAAAATTTAATAGGATGCCACACCCACATATGTTGTATCCGACTTACAAACGCTTAAAATACCAAATTTACGCTAAGAAATTCAAGTTTTATGCCGTGAAATTAGAGTGAATCGACCTATTATGAAAATTGATTGAAAGAACTTTATCTGTGTTTTGTTGAGTTATACGTGTATAATAAATAAAAATTAAAAATGACCATAAATCACTAAAAAACTGAATTATCGTAAAAAAACTTCCAATAAATCAAGTTTCATAATAGGTCAATACTCTATAATTTTTGAACCAACGTCATAAAAGATAAAACGTGAATTTCTGAGCGTAAATTTAGTATGTTACGTGTTTGTAAGACGTGGACAACACATGCCACCCGTGGCGTCCTCTTAATTAAATTAATTATGATTTATGACTTATGACTTATAGTCATATAGGTGAGATGTTTGTACATTTGTACATAATACTATAATAGGTCCATTATCGCTAGGTCTATGATTATAAAATATATCCATAATAATTGAACTATATGAATTGAATATGGTTCAAAAAATAATTTTGAAAAAAGTACCTAACGTCATTTGTTACGCACTACTTTATTAATGAAAAAGTAAAGTAACAGGATAGAAATAATTTTAGGAAATGCAAATATAATTTAAATAAAAATATTTAAAGTAACGTAATTAACCAAACACAGCAAACAGTATAATAATATAATAGTGTTTTTATATTGTTATAACGCGTCGTATTAATCGTAATATTATTACCTGTCATGTCGGCCGATGGCGTCCCGAACGGAGAACGATCGCTGTCGGTGTCTGGAGGCGCTGAGACGAACACAGTGTGCGTACGTCTTGAGTAGAGCGGTACCGTCGACGAAGAAGTGAAGTTTAGAAATAAAAGGCCGACCGGTCAGTAGTTGTACATCAGGGCCGTACGACGTTACGCAGTTGTAGTTGTACAACGCGTCAGTTAGACGGCGGCGGCGGCTTCGAGGTGGGGCGCAAGCCGACGTCATTGCTCGTTGTACCCATAGATAATAATGTTAAAAGAGGGATGGCATACAATAACAATAATATAATGGTGAGCGAGCCGTAATGCGAGGAAGAGAGAAAGACTATCTTTGCCTCTCGTTCTAGCAATTAATATAAAATTGTAATAATATACTGTACAATATCAATTCATTTCTGATAAGACTTCTATAATTTATAGCTCGTTCGTTGTTAGAAGCTGATAATCATAAATGGCATTATATTATATTATTAATATAATCTATGGTTGTACCGGAACCACTGAACTAAAGTGACCCGAACGAACACACTGTTCAATATTCATATGTATCTAATTCTATTGACTGCGAGAAACGAACCTATAACGGACATAATATTATTATAATTTTCGTCACGACGTCTATAATACGCACTACTCAGTGTCAGTCTGGTCATGGCCGGGGCCCCTCGGTTTTTATTTTTTTTGGGGGGGGAGGACCCATATTTTTGGGGTCCAGGGTAAATAAAATTTGTTAGATCTTAAAAATTGGATCAATAATCAGATGAATACATATTATCTATATTCTATAGTGTGAGAGTAGTGCATACTAGTGACAGTGTCAAGTAACAATTATAATAGTAATATTGTAACAAGTAGAAGGACGTTTTTTGGAATAGTTGCGCTACTGTAGGTAAAGTTAGGTTGTTTCTCTCGCTTCAAAAACAATAATGGCTCAGACGACTGCACGAGGGTCCCGCTTACCCGACACTGCAGAAGCCCCGTTGTTTAATTCAGGGATCATGCAAATATTTCATATAAAAATATGTATGATACTATGATGTACATACTATACGTCAGTATGTCTACCTATATCTATTTATATGTAATATGTATACAGGTTGTAACAGATAGAACTGACATTTGGAATAACTTTTGTTCTAATTATTATTTTAAAACTTTTTTTTATATATAATTTATAGCCACTTGCGCTACACGTGTAATAAAAAAAAATTATTTTATTTTTTAATACTAAAAATAAAAAAGGTGGGTAAGTGGATGTCGCTCTGCTGTACAGTAGGTTACAAGTGGGTCACTGTATAATGGATAGTATTAAATTTGAATTCAATAATATCACTGTATAAGTAAAACGATTCTGAGCGGAGACGGTTTGTCAGTCTAGGTATTAGATTACCTATTATAGATTTACTTATCTATAGTATTAAAAAAAAATTGACCTATAATTATAGGTAGGTATCAATAATAAATTCCAAATTAATCATATTATCACAATATCCATTAGGTAACGCGTTATACATCAACAATAAACCGTGGTACTATCATAGATATATAATAGTATACTTAAGAAGTTTCAAAAGCCCACGAATAATATTATAAATCACAAAAAAATAACTAAAATAGTTATTCCAGGTTTTTTAATATCTAATTTCGACCAAATTTAAACTTAAAATGACTATAAAAATAAACTGTGCTAATGTATTTCTTAGAATTTTTGGTAACAGAGTTAAATATTTACGTGGAACCTTGTTTTAAATTTTCAATCCTTAGCTTTAAAATTTGAACATTTTATAATTTTTTAACTACAAAATAATTATTCAATTTTAAATTTGATAAATTTTGTCAACATTTCAACTTCAAATGCTTATAAAAAATAATTGTGCTTATGTATTATTAATATTTTTCAACTGCTATTGTAACAATATATCAGGAGCCTTGTATTAATTTTTACATTTTTTGGCCAAACAGATAAAACTTTATTGATATTTATAGAAAAAAAAAACTAAAAAAATTGAAAACTGAAAATGTCCGTAAACAGCTCTAAAAGAGTCAAATTATTTTCGAAATTGTATGGTGTATAGAAAATGAAAACATAAACATTCAGTGAAATTTTCAAGTATCTACATTCATTCGTATTTTAATTACAACAAAATAAGGAAATCGTTACATGAGAAATCAAATGAATATCAAATGTTGTAAAAATATGAATTTCAAGCGCTCATAAAAATTTAATTTAACTTTCTTGTAGACATTTTTTTTGATAAAGGTAGATAATCTTATAAGGAATCTTGTAATACATTTTAAAATCTTAGATTTAAAAAGAAAAATTTTTACGAATTCTTAACTCAAAATAATTTGCTAATTTTCGTGATTTTTCCATATTTTGTCAATTTTTGAACTTTAAATGCTTATAAAAAAAAGCTGTGACTAAGGATTTTTAATATTTTTCATCTGCCTTTGAAACAATATACTTGGAGCCTTCTTTTAAATGTTCAAGCTTTTTTAATCAACAAATAAAATGTTATTGATAGTTTTAGAAAAAAAACTAAAAAAAAATGGAAAATGAAAATGCCTCTAAACAGTTCAAAATAAATTTAAAAAAAAATCTACGGTCATTTGTTTTAAAGTTACACCAAAAACCAAATTCAATTTTGTGAAAAATCGATTTTGCGTAAAAATTCCCGTTTTTCCTTAATTTTTCTTTTGTTTTTCACGGCGCTTTTGAAAATTACTGGGAATTTTAAATTTTGACCTCCTCAATGCACCAACGATATTCACTTTCCAATAGAACAAGATACTGAAGTTGATAATCGAAGCATTATTTCGAATACTTATCGTGTACACAGACACAAAAATAAAAAATAAAAAAAATATATAAAAACACACATCATTGTAAAATCAATACATTCATTGTTCCACTCAGAATCTAAAATTTAAATTTTATTTGAATTTTTTAGAATAAATTCAAAATAGTAAATTCGTGAATTTGATTATAAGAATGATTTGGATGGTTAAAAAAAATTATGTAAAGCAAGTAGTTTATTTTTCAGAATTTTTTAAAATATCAATATTTTTTCGATTAAATTAATCTGAAACGCAATAACTTTTTTAAAAATATTATTTTTGGAAATTTGATAAAATGGGTTTATATTTTCTCAAACTATTTATTAATGTTACATTTTCAACAATTTTTGTCATACGTTTAAGTAGCATAATTTTTTTTTTTTTTGGTCAAGTCTTTCTGTTACACCTTGTATAAATAATATGAAAATATAATAATGATGAAGATAAGACAGTTACTTTTGGAAGTTTAATTAAATAATATTACGCTTATGGCTTATGTATTTTTCTTCAAAGTTTAAATTCTATAATAAAAATATAATTTTAGTTTTCGTAATTTGGTTTTTATGGAAACTGAGGTAATACTAAAACCCGGGACGGGACAGGACCAATTCAATTCCACATGTGGTAACAAAAACAGAGTTGCCTGAAAATGCCCCGCGAAAAAATACTTTCTAATTACGATTAATATTATATTTAAGTATAAAACTATTATATTATTAAATATATAACTTAATTTACATTACATACATAGATTAACCAAGTCACCAAGAATATATAAGCAAAAATATGTATTCTTGTAAAAGCAGTACAGAATTACAGGTTACAGCTAAATATAGAACAGGACGATCTGTAATTAGTAAGTAATAACGATTTAAAACTTATAAAACGTGCGTCGTATACCAAAGTTTAAAGTATATTAACTCCATAATTTGATAAAAAAAATTATGAAAAAATATAAGGTATTGGTGCACCAATTTCATGAAACGGGACGGGATTCCGTCACCACAGGTGCTGATATATAGTCCAAATTGTAGACAGGACGAGCCGTAGTCAATTCAAAAACTAATTAAGACTTATGAAACTTACACTAAAGTTTGAGTCTAAAATACACTATCTTTTAATGAAAAAATTATGAAAAAATATAAATTATTGTGCACACAAGACAACATTCCACCGCCTCGGCCGCTGAAATGTGGTCCAAATTGTAGACGGGACGAACCGTAGTTAATTCAAAAATTAATTAAGACTTATGAAACTTACACCGAAGTTTGAGTATAAGATACACTAACTTTTGATAAAAAAATTATAAAAAATTTAAAGTATTGAAAAAACAGGACGGGACTCCACCGCCACACGTGCGCATGTAATTAGGTCAATATTTTGACGATACGAGCTGTAGTTAATTAAAAAATGAACTAAACCTTATAAAATTTACATCAAAATTTCAGTATACGATACCCTATGTTTTTATATAAAAATTAGGAAAAAATTTAAATTATTGTGGAAATAAGACAAGACTCCAACGACACGGGTGCAGAAATATAGTACAAATTGTAGACGGGACGAGC
>NC_042493.1:99705790-99707678 GCF_005508785.2 Acyrthosiphon pisum
TCCGCACCCTCGGCGTTGGAGTCTTGTCTTGTTTCCCCAATAATTTAAATTTTTTCTTAATTTTTTAATAAAAACATAGGGTATCGTATGCTGAAATTTTTATGTAAGTTTTATAAGGTTTAGTTCATTTTTGAATTAAATACAGCTCGTCTCGTCAAAATATTGACCTAATTACGGGCACGTGTGTCGGTGGAATCCCGTTTCTCCAATAGTTTATATTTTTCACTGATTGTTTTACCAAATTATGGCGAATAATATACTTAAATTTTTGATATACCTTTTATATGTTCTAAACAATTTGGACTATATTTTAGTAGCTGTGGTATGTGAATCCTGTCCTGTTTTTGCAATTATAAAAATGTTTTGATAATTTTTATATAAAAAGGTAGATTTTAATCTACTTTAATTTTGGTGTACGGTTTCCAAGTTTCAAATCATTTTGGGCTTAACTGCATTCCAACAGATTAATAATATATTAATAATATATTTAATAATAATATAGCAGTTTTACGGAATAATGTATTTTAATAATGAACGAATGGAATCGGTCCTATCTCGTCACGGGTTTTAGTATTACCCTGGAAACGGATTTTAAAGATAACCAGATTTACAAATCAATACGCGGATATGTCCAGGGAACTCTAAAGGTTCCTGAGGTTAAAGATGTGCGTGTTCCTAATTCTTTAGTTATTGAATATAAGTTATTATTTGATGACATATATTGTGCTTTACCTCAAAGGGTTAAATCGCATAACCCAGAAATAAATATAAACTCATATAAACCATTGTATTTAAAACCTATTGATTTATTATTTAATAAAATTTTACTATAATATTACTAGTGTTTTACTACTATTTAATTAAACAATTTTCTTGGTCAATCATATTATTATTTTAATACAAACCTACAATGCAATAACTCATAACTGACAAAAAAATGTCTATAAATTTCACGTATCTACGTTAAAATTTACTAAAACCTATTTTTCAAAAATAAATCATAATTCATAGATCTCTCATAAAGTAACTAATATAAAAAATAAACAAATTAATTAAATGAAAAATGTACAATTTAAATAGTTTAAAGGCTCTCCTGAAAAATGATGAAAATACAACGTGTTTTGAGTTACCCGATACACAAATACTTACGACAAGGTTACGCGTTACCTATCTATACGGACTACGAGTCAATAAATCGTTTATATTTTGGTTATTGCACACATTATTATTATAGACTATAGTTATTAGTTATTTATAATATTTACCTACTTACTACTTACTTACTGATTAATTGAAATTTACCAATTATGTTTACAGGATAAAGAAATCATACATTTACAATGGATGAACACTAGAATATTCTTTAGAATTTAGAATTAATGAAAATAATTTTTTTTTAAACTTTTCTTAGAGCATATACATATATTGGGCATATTATAGTGCATATTTTATATTTTTTTAATGCTAAAAGTCTCGAACCCTGGTTATTACACTTATAACAAAGTAACAACCATATTATTCTAACTTAAAATTGGATGAAGATAATTTATATGATGAATTCACTATTCAGTCATGTAGAAAAAATTTTTAAATCGTAAATTCATGAATGGCAAAAAAATTCATCTAAAGTAGAAGTCAAGTGGTGTGAAATATTTGAATACACTAAACCTCATAATATTGATACAACCAGAGACTGGAACCGTACCGAAATTGACCGGTTTTGAACCGAAACCTTTTGAAAATCTTGGAACCGAAACCGGACCGGAACCCTTAAATACATTTTTCTAGGAACCGAAACCGAAACCTATATTTTGATGTAGAGGTTTTTACGGTTTTCTCGGTTCCAAAATCCAATAGATATTTTATTTATGGTGTAAGTAGGTAATAA
>NC_042493.1:99709334-99710867 GCF_005508785.2 Acyrthosiphon pisum
TTGTTACCCACTCTCCCCTACACAAAAACATCAAAAGAAGAAATTTACCTGCCATCGTCATCAAAACAATTTTTTTTTTCGATTAATATCTAATAAAATACTATCATAATTTTCCTGCAACCAATAACAACCATACAGTAAACTATAAATAATATATATATAATCCATATAATAAACTAAACAATACATTTTTGTTTTAAGTACCTATAATCCAATAAGAAAACTAAAAAAATGTAAAGCATAATAAATGTCCTTTCCGCATAATTCAAGATTATAAGATAACAGACTAATAAGTAACAGAAAACGTATGTTATGTTGTTGGTTGATTGAATTTTGTTTGACGTAAAAAATGTCTTCTATCCAGTTGTTGATTTAATCCACGTAATCCAGTTATTTTAGGTAATCATTTATTTGAAATTATTTTATAATTAATGAAAATAATTTTAATTTACCTTGGCTTACCTACAACAAAACCTTATTAATTTCAACTGCCAATTCATTCTGTGTATTTATTTTGTTATATAGAGTTATTTAATATTGTACTTGTATTTTCAGGATTATTGACATCGGATGCAGGCACCGACTCTTTCTGATAAATGTGTTTGTTTGAAATAAAGTATAGGTATGTCAAGAATATTTACGTATACCTAATTGTATTTTTCAATATCACTGACATCGAAAGTCAACATTTTAATAAATAGGCTGATTTATAAAAAGAACTTTGAACTGAATTCGAACATATTGCTCATAAAGATATGCTTCAATTTTTACTCAAAAAAGAAAGCAATTAGATGACGAACTACCTATGGCACATGGTTTCATTGCATATGACTGCAATGGACCTAAAATCAATATAACATCATTCAATAGCCTTACTGTGGAACCAGTACTTAACATTTCATAAAATATATTTGGACATAGTAGGTCCCCTTCCGGTAACTACCACAGGTAACACTTATATTTTAACATCACAAGACGAGTCATCAAGGTACGGTGTAGCCATAGCTTTAGCCCCAACGGACGCAACCACGGTAGCTCAAGCTTTTGTGGAATGCTTTATATGCATATACAGTACACCCATTACCATCCTAACGTATTGCGGGACGAGTTTTTTATCGAATTTATTTAAAGACGTTTGTAAACTATAAAAAAAAATTGAAAAAAAGAATACAATGTATTTTTACGACAAAACTATAAAATGATGTGACGATTTAACAATTGTAATAATATAATATATAAAATATTTATATCATACTTAATTATATATTATACTTACCTATTGAACGACATCTAAATTTAAAGATAACATACATACTGTTAACTTTAATTAATAACATTTAGAATTAAGACAAAAAATGAAATGTTACATCAAATACAATTATACTTACACACGCACACACACACAAAATATCACATATTATAAGGAGGCTGGTCATTACCTGTATCCGGTGCAGTGTTTCTCCAGCCACGAATGTGTACGTGTCATACCTTTTGTATAGATGTTAAAAAAGCGAGTTTGAAGACTACGCAGAC
>NC_042493.1:99714596-99715593 GCF_005508785.2 Acyrthosiphon pisum
GAAAAAAAAAACAGAGTAAGTTATATTGTATTATTATATTGTACTACAATCAGTTATTACAAAATCTAATTACTTCGAAATGCAAACGCACTTAATTACGAAATTTAAGTTTAAGAAAAAAAAAAAAAAAATGAAGACTCATGTCCTAGTTGACTATGACACTGAATGTAGCATTAACATACTTACTTACCCTAAATTCAAATTTATCAAACTCTAAATCCAACGACTTAGTCCACTAGGCCATGAGTCTACAAGTTAATTAATTGATATTTGTACATTTAAGTTGAAATAATGAAAAATAAAAAACGAAAAAAAAAAGTAAATATATTTGTAGAAAAAAAAAAAATAATAATCATTGATGTGTAATTCAGTAAAATATCTTTTTTTAGTAAAAATTTTCCCGGGGTCGTCACTGACACCACAAGCGGAAAAGTTGTGGATGAACGTTTTTATATTCCCCTGTAATTAATAAAAACTTGGATAGAAAGACCCCACAAAACTGATTGCTCAAGGGCAAAAGTTGTGGATAAACGATTTTAAATCTCCCTGTAACTGAAAAAACTTGCATAGAAACTACATATACTACCTACTAATTCCGACGATTCTTCGAGCGGACATAAAACTGTTGGTATATTCATCGATGTGAAATCGCTTATCCGTTCTGACATGTTTTCACCCAAAGATTGTGCTAAATCGTGGCTGAGTGATTCAATTGTTGACGCGTATCTATGAATTATGCGGTATGAATCTGAGTGTCAGGACACATCTGGTTTCATAGCTTTCACTGGTGAATGTTTCGTGTCAAACGTTCCCGAATTGTGTATGACGAATTTCAATACTCAAGCGTTGTGCTTTGTGCTAGACATGACTTCTTAGAGATCTAGAAGATAATTTTACCCTTATTGTATGTATTCGAAAACTGAAGTATGTTTTGAAAAAGGACAGCAAGCTTCACGAACAAAAACAATTCCTATTGCGATACAAGACTTTCATTGTT
>NC_042493.1:99715693-99717533 GCF_005508785.2 Acyrthosiphon pisum
TCATTGTATACGAAAAACGATTCTGAACGGAGATGATTTGTCAGTCTAGGATATATTATTTTTAAAGAAAAACTTATGGAGAACCTTGTACCAAATTTTAAAAACTTAGTTATAAAAGAAAAAATTTTTACGATTTTTCAACCACTAAATTACTTGCAAATTTTCGCAATTTTGACATATTTCGTATAAATTTGAACTTTAAATGCTTATAAATAAAAATTGTGACAATGTATTCCTTTTATTTTGCAACTGCTATTGTAAAAATATGTTAGGAGCCTTGTATTAAATTTCCAAATCTTAGAATTAAAAAGAAAAACTTTTATGAATTTCTGTCTAAGATAATTTGAACATTGCCGTAATTTTTACGTATTTAGTCAAAATTTGAACTTTAAATGCTTATAAAAAAAAAATCGTGACTATATATTTCTTTTATTTTTCAATTGCTATTGTAAAAATATATTATGAGCCTTGTATTAAATTTTGAAATCTTAGATATAAAAGGAAAATTTTTTATGAATTTCTAGCATAAAATAATTTACGAATTTTCGTGATTTTTACATAATATGTTGTCAAAATTTGAACTTTAAATGCTTATAAATAAAAATTGTGACAATGTATTCCTTTTATTTTGCAACTGCTATTGTAAAAATATGTTAGGAGCCTTGTATTAAATTTCCAAATCTTAGAATTAAAAAGAAAAACTTTTATGAATTTCTGTTTAAGATTATTTGAACATTGCCGTAATGTTTACGTATTTAGTCAAAATTTGAACTTTAAATGCTTATAAAAAAAAATTGTGCCTATGTATTTTTATAATTTTTGAATGGGAGTTAGAACAACATATGTGGACCCTTCTATTAAATTTTTGAATTACTATTTTGAATTTATCCTAAAAAATTCAAATAAAATTTAAATTTTAGATTCTGAGTGGAACAATGAATGTATTGATTTTACAATGATGTGTGTTTTTATATTTTTTTTTTATTTTTTATTTTTGTGTCTGTGTACACGATAAGTATTCGAAATAATGCTTCGATTATCAACTTCAGTATCTTGTTCTATTGGAAAGTGAATATCGTTGGTGCATTGGGGAGGTCAAAATTTAAAATTCCTAGTAATTTTCAAAAGCGCCGTGAAAAACAAAAGACAAATTAAGGAAAAACGGGAATTTTTACGCAAAATCGATTTTGCACAAAATTGAATTTGGTTTTTGGTGTAACTTTAAAACAAATGACCGTAGATTTTTTTTTAAATTTATTTTGAACTATTTAGAGGCATTTTCATTTTCCATTTTTTTTTAGTTTTTTTTCTAAAACTATCAATAACATTTTATTTGTTGATTAAAAAAGCTTGAACATTTAAAAGAAGGCTCCAAGTATATTGTTTCAAAGGCAAATGAAAAATATTAAAAATCCTTAGTCACAGCTTTTTTTTATAAGCATTTAAAGTTCAAAAATTGACAAAATATGGAAAAATCACGAAAATTAGCAAATTATTTTGAGTTAAGAATTCGTAAAAATTTTTCTTTTTAAATCTAAGATTTTAAAATGTATTACAAGATTCCTTATAAGATTATCTACCTTTATCAAAAAAAATGTCTACAAGAAAGTTAAATTATATTTTTATGAGCGCTTGAAATTCATATTTTTACAACATTTGATATTCATTTGATTTCTCATGTAACGATTTCCTTATTTTGTTGTAATTAAAATACGAATGAATGTAGATACTTGAAAATTTCACTGAATGTTTATGTTTTCATTTTCTATACACCATCCAATTTCGAAAATAATTTGACTCTTTTAGAGCTGTTTACGGACATTTTCAGTTTTCAATTTTT
>NC_042493.1:99718397-99724919 GCF_005508785.2 Acyrthosiphon pisum
AATTTAATACTATCCATTATACAGTGACCCACTTGTAACCTACTGTACAGCACAGCGACATCCACTTACCCACCTTTTTTATTTTTAGTATTAAAAAATAAAATAATTTTTTTTTATTACACGTGTAGCGCAAGTGGCTATAAATTATATATAAAAAAAAGTTTTAAAATAATAATTAGAACAAAAGTTATTCCAAATGTCAGTTCTATCTGTTACAACCTGTATACATATTACATATAAATAGATATAGGTAGACATACTGACGTATAGTATGTACATCATAGTATCATACATATTTTTATATGAAATATTTGCATGATCCCTGAATTAAACAACGGGGCTTCTGCAGTGTCGGGTAAGCGGGACCCTCGTGCAGTCGTCTGAGCCATTATTGTTTTTGAAGTGAGAGAAACAACCTAACTTTACCTACAGTAGCGCAATTATTCCAAAAAACGTCCTTCTACTTGTTACAATATTACTATTATAATTGTTACTTGACACTGTTACTAGTATGCACTACTCTCACACTATAGAATATAGATAATATGTATTCATCTGATTATTGATCCAATTTTTAAGATCTAACAAATTTTATTTACCCTGGACCCCAAAAATATGGGTCCTCCCCCCCCAAAAAAAATAAAAACCGAGGGGCCCCGGCCATGACCAGACTGACACTGAGTAGTGCGTATTATAGACGTCGTGACGAAAATTATAATAATATTATGTCCGTTATAGGTTCGTTTCTCGCAGTCAATAGAATTAGATACATATGAATATTGAACAGTGTGTTCGTTCGGGTCACTTTAGTTCAGTGGTTCCGGTACAACCATAGATTATATTAATAATATAATATAATGCCATTTATGATTATCAGCTTCTAACAACGAACGAGCTATAAATTATAGAAGTCTTATCAGAAATGAATTGATATTGTACAGTATATTATTACAATTTTATATTAATTGCTAGAACGAGAGGCAAAGATAGTCTTTCTCTCTTCCTCGCATTACGGCTCGCTCACCATTATATTATTGTTATTGTATGCCATCCCTCTTTTAACATTATTATCTATGGGTACAACGAGCAATGACGTCGGCTTGCGCCCCACCTCGAAGCCGCCGCCGCCGTCTTACTGACTGTACTAACTGACGCGTTGTACAACTACAACCGCGTAACGTCGTACGGCCCTGATGTACAACTACTGACCGGTCGGCCTTTTATTTCTAAACTTCACTTCTTCGTCGACGGTACCGCTCTACTCAAGACGTACGCACACTGTGTTCGTCTCAGCGCCTCCAGACACCGACAGCGATCGTTCTCCGTTCGGGACGCCATCGGCCGACATGACAGGTAATAATATTACGATTAATACGACGCGTTATAACAATATAAAAACACTATTATATTATTATACTGTTTGCTGTGTTTGGTTAATTACGTTACTTTAAATATTTTTATTTAAATTATATTTGCATTTCCTAAAATTATTTCTATCCTGTTACTTTACTTTTTCATTAATAAAGTAGTGCGTAACAAATGACGTTAGGTACTTTTTTCAAAATTATTTTTTGAACCATATTCAATTCATATAGTTCAATTATTATGGATATATTTTATAATCATAGACCTAGCGATAATGGACCTATTATAGTATTATGTACAAATAATGTACAAACATCTCACCTATATGACTATAAGTCATAAGTCATAAATCATAATTAATTTAATTAAGAGGACGCCACGGGTGGCATGTGTTGTCCACGTCTTACAAACACGTAACATACTAAATTTACGCTCAGAAATTCACGTTTTATCTTTTATGACGTTGGTTCAAAAATTATAGAGTATTGACCTATTATGAAACTTGATTTATTGGAAGTTTTTTTACGATAATTCAGTTTTTTAGTGATTTATGGTCATTTTTAATTTTTATTTATTATACACGTATAACTCAACAAAACACAGATAAAGTTCTTTCAATCAATTTTCATAATAGGTCGATTCACTCTAATTTCACGGCATAAAACTTGAATTTCTTAGCGTAAATTTGGTATTTTAAGCGTTTGTAAGTCGGATACAACATATGTGGGTGTGGCATCCTATTAAATTTTATTTTTAATTCGAACACTTTTCTTTCTGCTAATAAAGTGATAGAATTTATACTTGGAATGTTTAATAATATTGTTAACTATTGTCGGAATCAAAAATAAATACAATTGATTTTTAACGGTTTTTTTTTGTAATATATTCAAAACAATTATTTTAATAACAAGGAAAATAAAGTGCTGGTGCGTTAACTTCATAGTTCAACTTTTCAAATGTTATTTTGTTACAATTGCGTTACTCTGAGTAAAATGTAATGAAATTACTGCTGCGTTACTGAAAAAATAATTGCGTTACAGTAATTTGTGTTTACCACGTTAATACCCAACACTGACTGTTAGCCGTTCTCATGGTCCGCCAACGACTATGTTGATCTCGCGTATCCGGAAAACACTTGTTTGCGTGCCTTTTTCTTATTTTTATCCATTGTTTGTGCTGGGTTAGGTCTCATTTCGACGGCGAGAACTTGTTGATTCGGTAACGGCGAGTGCAGTTGTACTTTGGTCTCGCCATAAATCAATGGCCGACGCTTTCCACATGGTCCAGGGCAAGAACAATGGCTGTTTGTCGTAAAAAAAATAGGTACATCGAATCGCGGACGTTTCGCCCCCGTCAATTATTATTAAGACAGGACGTTTCGTCCGCTGGTATTTTATTAAATCACTATTTATTTTTTTATTCGATTATATTTATTAAATAATAAACGCCAGTATAATTGATATTAATAAAATATAAACATTTTAAAACATTACAATAAGGCAAAATAAGTTGTCAGCAATAAAATTTTCATCAGTCAAATTTAATTTTTAAATAATATAAGTAAACTATATACCTAAAAATATAATAAATTAACCTCAATACAATACAAATACTTTTCGGTACATACATAATTACTTATATATTAATATTTCAGTTAGTAACCCAAAACACAAAAAATAGGTTTTTTTAAATTTAAATGAATGTATAATTATAAGAAAAATATGGTATAGGTTTACCATTTCTACTCACATTATTCAATAAGTTATGAGTAAGGCTCAGAAGTTTTTGCATTATGATGTTTTTTGAGGGGGTTATTAGATTTATTTATAAGTAAGATTGATATTAATTTTACTACATTAAGATAAATTATCAAACGTTTATAATGCATATTTTTGTGCATGTTAATAATTTATGACCGTAGTTTTAAGAGCATATTTCTAAATTTTTATCATTTTTTAGAACACATTTGAATATTAATGATATTTTTCTAGCAATAATTATTATAACATCATTGTACCTACGTATATAGGTACGAAAACGATGCTGAGCGAAGACGGTCGGTCAGCCTATGATATTACTCAGCATATTTAATGATATTATTGGGATTAAAGTAATTTATTTATATGGAACTTTGTTTTACATTTTCAATCCTTTATATAAATTATTAAATACATATTAATTTTTAAATTTGAAAAATGCAAAATTTAAATCCTTATAAAAAATATTTTTGCCAATGTAATTTTAATGTTTTTCAACTACTATCGTAACAATATATCAGGAGCCTTGTTTTACTATTTTCACAATTTTTACCAAACAAATACAAATTTATTGACATTTATAGAAAAACAGTAAATAGCTCAAAATAAGTCAAAATATTTTGAACATTTCATCAAGTATAGGAATTGATAAAATAAACATAATATGGTGTAAATTTCAAGTATCTACAGTGATTCGTTTTTGAATTACAAAAAAATTAGTGCACTAGAAATCACGAGAAATCCAATGTTGTAATAGGAGAAGTTCAAATGCACATACAATTTTATTTGACTTTTTGGTAGACATTTTTTTTGTTGATAAATATAGAAAAACTTATAAGGAATCTCGTATTAAATTTTCAAATTTTAGATTTAAAAAAAAAACAATTTTTTATGAATATCTAACTCGAAATAATTTGGAAATTTTCGCCATTTTTACGTATTTTGTCAGAGTTCGAAATTGAAATTCTTATAAAAAAAATTGTGACGATGTATTTTTAATATTTTTCAACTGTTATCGTAACAATATATCAGGAGCCTTGTATTACCTTTTTATGATTCTTTACCAAACAAATTAAATTTTATAAGAGGACGTTGCATCCGTATGTGTTGTCTCCGTCTTACACGCATATAACATAGCAAATTGGCATTCACCAGTTTCTGTAGTGTGCTATTAGCTTTTATATTAGAATGAATTGTCTTATAATAAAACTTTTAAGTAAAAACATTATAAATGAGAATATAATTGATGATTGCTATAATATGTGTATAATTGACTTTATTCTACTACAAGGTATTATTGTTGATTATGAAGGGGTATGGAATTACGTATTGATTTAGATAATTATTAATGTGATGTCACTTACCTTGACCGCAGCGACAACGTAATTCTTGATCTGGGTGTTTTCGATGTTCTCTGGTTGATCGTGTTTCAATGCGCAGTTATTACTGCAATATTTTAATTAACCAAGTACGGTTCTGTAATGAGTTAAAAATAAAGAAGTACAGTTATTGTGTGGAAAAGTATTTTAAATATTAATTTTTATTATGTATTTTTAACTCATCACTTTATAAGGTGTATTACGGGGGATAGGTACGAGAGTTTTTCTTTTCAAATAAATAAATGTATTAGAATATTTGTTATATATAATTTTTACTTACCTTTCGAAGAACTCACTGGTAGAAAATTGTATCTTATATGATCCGAAGTACTGTTGAAGTTGACTGACCAGAATAGTGACAAGTATACCAAAGTGTTGTAAATGGATAAGTCGGTAAAAATAATTACAGTAAATTGAATTTATTTCTACTTGTAAAAATCAACACAGAAAATTTACAAATTATTAAAAATATGACGTTGGGTGAGCTACTGGATGACTGAGCGCCGTGTTGATCGTCGTGTGTCTTTTTATAGATGTTGATGGCCGCCTTTGTACTCCACTTTGCGACTTTGGACCTTACTCATTTCCGTGACATTTTAAATAAATTGTTATAATATGTGCTAGATAATTTATGTTTATACAGCTGCAAAGATTATAATTATTTACTGTCCAAAATCTAAGAGTGAGCTAATTAATAGTAATTTATTTAATATTTATACAGTTGTATAAAATATAATATTCTATTTAATTTCTTTAATCTAAAAATATTTAATAACCAAAGACATTTTATTTTCCAATTTTGATTTGTGCAGCTGTATTGACATTTTATTATAATTCTAAGTAATGATGTATCATAAAGTATATATCATTACATCTACCCCAGTTTTTTTTGTGTGTGTCCTCACACCTATACTTAATACACAATACAGAAACAGAAAAGAGAAAAAAAAAATTTTAAACTAAAATAACTAATTGACATTTGACATTGTGTTATGCATTAATATAACTATCTATTATACTTATAACTTAAATCTAAACAAATACAATGATATTTTTGTAAAAGTGACATTTTTTTTTTGTATATAGGTACTTATTACTTAACTTATAACTTAAACTTAATGATACAATGATATAGCAAGAGTATACTTGTTATCACACTTTTTTGTTTTATATGACTGTGTTGCGTGTATGATATTATTAGATTGATAACCTTTTTTCGTTTGAGTGTGGCATAACTTGTTGGTTATTTTTTTTGTTTGTGTTGAATATTTGTGCATCTTGGTTTTTTTCTTGGTTTAAAATTAGCAGTGAGTGTAGTTGTTTTTCGTTTTTTTGTTGTTGTTGTGTTTTGTGCATGTTGTGCGTTATATAATGTGTGATGCTACTAAAGATGTCAGCTACTAGTTTTAATCTCCATCCGAAAGTTTGATATAACTGTTGCATATTCAGCATTTACATTATATACTAAACGTTTATATTAACAATAATAATCATAAGTATCATATTACGATCGGTGGGGATTGTCCATCGGTCATTAGCAAGTAGACAATTTTATATGTACGTCAGTTCGATTTATACTTTTCATAATAAAAGACTATAATATACGTTTATGTTGTTATTCATATTAACAATACACAACAAATTGGCGACGAAGATAAACATTTTTAAACTCATCTCATATTAAATTAAAATATTTACAAAATGGGTGAGGATAACAAAAATATTACTCAATTCCATAATATAATAGGTTCACCAGGAACATTTGAATCTGGAAACGACATAACAATATTTGAATCAAGACTTACAAATTTTTTCATTGCAAACGGAATAAGTAACGAAGTCCAGAAGAGAGCTATACTACTATCTTCAATTAGTGAGGAAGTTCACAAAATATTATTCAGTTTATGCGTTCCAGCAAAACCAGACGTTCAGACATACGACACACTATTAGGTTTGTTAAACAATTATTACAAGCCAGTGAAATCGTACTTCGCATCAAGATATGCATTCTACAACGCAAA
>NC_042493.1:99749172-99757895 GCF_005508785.2 Acyrthosiphon pisum
TCAATAGTTATCGTCTAGTCGATGTAGCAATCTATGGTAGACTGTTGATTGTTGTATGATCGATCGACGAAAGTCAATAGTAAGAATGGATAGTTGATAGTGGAAGCCGAGGGCTGGCAACGACCTGAAGAGTACCTGTGGACGACCAGCTCAACCCACATTGGACATCGGAACCATCGACACACCATGGCCCGATCGGTAACCCTGACTTATAATTTATAAGTATACTTTTGATGTTTTAACTTGTAGTAGGTAATACTAATACTTAATATTCAATAATAGGTACATATATTATGTTGTGTACTGTGTTTCTCATAAGTCAGGGATGGTGAACCTTTTGATAACTGCGTGTCAAATCAAAATGTTTGGTTTGATTTTTGTACGTAAACGCGATAAACGAATTTATTTATAATCTAATCTAATCGTTTACGTGCTTAGGAAATAGAAAGTACAGATTATCAATATTTTATGATAATATATTCCAATAAAAATGTAAAAAACCCCCTACTAGGGATAGTAATAATATCACACACTGAGGTCAAATCTCCAAAACCTCGTTAATACAAACAAGGTTAAGTTGTGTGATTATTTACAATATCTAACACAAAATCACAATGTATAAACTATGATAGAAAGATGAGAGATTATAACTAAGACTGTGAGTGGTTTTACGATCTACATCTTAGTTTCTTGGGTATCCCTAACCATTTGACGAGCTCTTGTCATGGACTCGTATATTGTATATATATGATCGTGTTCTTTGGAGTAGGTGGTCGTAGTTGTGGCTAAATTCAGTCATGAGACTGACTTCGGGTCTCGTTCTTGATATTCTGGTCAACTCGCATCCTTTCATATGAGTATTGAGAGTTGAGACATTTCTGAGAAGAGACATGTGACAACACTTTTATTGTTTAATTGTTTAATACTGTTTTCACTACGCTTTTGTAATGACCGTAGCATGCTATTTTATATCGTCAATACTACTAGAAACGTGTGCTACGATATATAGATAATAGGTACGTAACACATACAAGGTTAACGTTTTTACAAAAACAAAAGGTCTTCAAGTATCAAGTGAAGGACCGAAATAATTTGAAAAAGTTGAAGAGCTTTGTGCTGCTCCCAAATCTTATCTTAGTGTAACGTACAGTTTTGTTGGTTTCATATCATCCAAACAATGGTGGGTTTTGACATTCATCAAAAAACTTTCATCATTCATCAAAAAACTCAGAAGTGATAAGATGGTAACGCGATTAACGACTGTATAATATGCATTCCACTGTAAAAATAATTGCTTTTTAATAGTTTTATTTTCCTGAAAAAATATGCAAACACAACATAATAAGTTATAATATTTACCAAAACAAAGCAACATGATATTATAATAATCTGAGCAACTGTCAAAACCACTAAAAATCATGCGCATTTGGATTGAAAAAAATATTAATAATACTATTACGGTACGCCTTCATTACAGCCAACAGATTATTAATAATTACTGTGTATACGGTTATCTACTATAAATATCGGTTGTGTCCTGTCAAAAATGACAGTGACCAGTGTGTCAATATTTAATCGTTATTCCTACTCCGATAAGCTCACTGAAATAATCTAATAATTAGTTTCACCTGCACACAACAGAGTATAGTTAATTAATATTGGTATGACTATACAATTTGAGCGGATTCTATCTAGGTGATCAGTAATTACCTACCTACCAATCTAACTAACCAAGTATTTCAAGGGAAGTTGCAAAAAGAAGACTGATGTGGGCAGGTCACGCTTGGAGGAAAAAAGATGCTATGATAAACACAGTAATTAAAGAGGAACCGAAAGGAAAAGACTACTAGGCAGACCACGCCTCAGATGGGAAGCGTGTGTGAAGAGAGAAGTTAAAGAAGTAGACCTAAGAAGAAACTGGAGAGAAATAGCTGAAAACAGAATAAGGTGGTGTGAAATTTGTTTTACGGGATGATCTTAAAGGCCGGAAAATCTAAAAAAAAAAAACAAAATAAAAATAATGTAGGTATTGTATAAATTGTATAGGTAGTTAATAGTACATAATAAATAATAATAATATCGTATGTACTTATAGTCAGCCACTATTATTTTAAAATCAATAACATTTAAAAGTCAGACTTGTATGTTAAATATTATTATTACTTATCTACACTATTAAAACTTGTAAAATAAAATGTTTTGTAAAACCAGGGCTTGAAAACGTTTTCAAAACCGATTTCAGAAACCGTTATAAACCGTTTTAAAATCAAAACTCAAACCGAAAAAAATTGGATACCGTTATTATATTTTAAAACCGAAACCGAAATAAATTGGATACCGGTATTAAATTCAAAATCGCAACCGTAAGAAATTGGAAACCACTATTAAATTGAAAATCGAAATCTGAAAAAATTAAAAACCGGTACACAAAATCGAAACCGAAACCGAAATTATTTCAATCGGTTTCAAGCCCTGCCTAAAACAGTATAATATCATCCCAAAATTCAAACGTCATAATTTTACTTCCAATGTTTTTAATTTATATTTTTATAATTTAAAAATTAGTGTTTTTAGGTTGGAACAGTAAATTTCTAATTCATTTTTATTTTTTTCCCGCTATTTTACTTACTCTCATATCTCGAGAAAACTATCATGCGCAGTTTTAGTAAAATGTTGAACCTCTTCGATATTTTATTTTACTCATTAAATTAAATTAGTATTTAATTTTTCTTCTAAATTGCTTCAATTAAATTTTACAGAAGCTACCCATTCAGTTTTATTTATGTTTGTCACATATCTATTGGATGTATCATTTAATGTAAATGGTAAAAAAAATATAGTATCACCAAAAAAATACATAGAAATATTCAAAAAATGTTGTTACAGTGAAAGAGTACAATAAAGAATATAAAGTCTATGATTTTAAAAAATCAGCCAAAACTGTTCTCAAAACTAAGCAGAATTTAAATCAACTGAACAAAAAATATATTATTATATAAAAGGTAAAGAAACAATCGGAACTTCGAAAACCTAAAGTGGTTTACCAGAAACTGTAGACATTTTAAAGAGAAAATACCGTATAAGATCAATGACTGACCCCCTTGAACTATTAGCACAAACAAATCATGTTAAAATCGCCAAAAAGATGATGTAAGAAAACTTATAAAGTTTTTTAATATTCCAGAAGTGACCAAGCAGCTTTATGTAGATATTTTTAAAGTAGCTGATGAAAATATAGAAGAGGTTCCTTATTATGATGAAGATAATGATTAATTATTCACTATTTCATTCATTGTCTTGTGTCAAAGTTTTTAATATTTTATTTTTTATTAAATACATTAGGTTAGGTTAGGTTAGAGTTTTAGATAATTTTGTTTTATAATATTAGAAAGTTGTGTTCCTAAGTAGTGGACCTTTACAACTTATTCACTATCTATGATAAATAAATTATAATTTTTTTTTTTTTTTAAATATTTTAGAGTTTTGTTCCTAACTAATGGACTATTAAAATGTATTTACTATCTCTGATTAATAAATAATACATTTGTATTTTGTTTTATAATATTAGAATGTTGTGTTCTTAAGTAGTGGACCTTTACAATTTATTCACTATCTGTGATAAATAAATTATAAATTTTCATTTTGTTTTAATATTTTAGAGTTATATTGGCTTCATTTATATTATATCACTTGAAATATAACATAAATAATGTATTAAAATGAAATGCCACAGACTAAAATCAACGACGTGTACCTGATTCATTTAATACACTCAGAGGAAAAAGAAAAATAACACAGGAAAACTAGAACAGGAAATAACATTTTCAATTACTTGAACTTTATATTTGATGCGGTTAAAATAGCCGGCAACGCATGTATGCGTAGATTATCCGAATTAATATCGTAAGTCCGAGGTAAAATAATCAGATCAAAACGATTTATATGTGTAGGTAGTGAAAGAAAAAAAAGTAATTTTTCATTACATCGGACTCGTGGTAGTAAGACGGTGGGTTGTTATCTTGGTTCCTCCGAGGTACTAATGAATTAAATATGAAACTTCAAACTACGTAGGTATACATTTGACTCGGCGTGTTACCGCCATCAAATTACCGTTTATACAGCAGACGTGATTTACCAGCGTGATTGTTAAAATCTGTTTGATCACGTTCGCCGAAGTCAAGTTTTCAAGTTGTTGTGCTACATCTATTTACCGACTAATGTAATAATCGGGGTTGGGATTTTATAGCATTTGCAATTTTCTTATGAAATGCTTAAAAAATAGCAGAGTAAGCTAAAAATGTGTTTCGTGATACAGAGAACTCAAATTAAATATTTTTTGAGATTTTTTTGGATTTTTACACGTTTTGAATCAAAATCGATCATATTTTATGAAATTATATTTTAGGATTTTTGTCAATCGTATTATTACGATAATTTCGTATTCGGTATTTGATTCTAACTTCTAATTTTTGTTATCTGCTGATTTTGTTGGGTTTTTTGTCGATTTCTACTGTGATTATTAATCGCTGATTATTAACAAGCGCTCAATGCGTTGTATAGTTAATTCGTTTGGATTCTAATCAGAATGACTAAATTATTTCAAATCTTAAAAGTAACTACCTATCTATAATAATTTATAAGTGATTAAAAAATTATTAATTAATAAATTTCCTTTTTATGCATATTTTGTTGTTTTTAATTGCATTTTTTTAGCACTGTACCTACAAATTTTTAGTTATATTTCTCAAAAAATTTTTTCCGCAGTATTCCATGGTATACTTTTATCACCACATCGAACTGCCATACGTGGTGCGGCAAATCGAACTGCAGGAGATGTTAAGCTAGAGGCAACTGCAATATTTGAGGCAACAGGGCCATCCACCCAGCCGCCGGGGATTTCGTGCTGCACTCTGAACGCTGTTGAGCGGCGGAGGTGACGGTGTGATCTATAGTCATTAGTCAGGTCCAGCATTTCAATCCCGAGAATGGACTGAATTACGGGCAGTTAGATGTTTTTATATTAATATTTTATTATCGTTATTGTTTTTCAATTAGAACTTTTTCAAGGCAACACGCATTTTTATTTTAATATTCCAAAGCTCAATATTTTTTTAAGTATTTCGATGTATAAAAATCAAATTTTTTACTTAAGTATAGTTTATGAATTATTACTTATTTGACATAGGTACCTGTTTAACATTTAGACGACGAAGCGGAGTGTTAATACTCCACTCATCTAAGGACTTTAAGGACTTTTAAATATAATAATCTACTTGTTAATAAATTTAATTTTATAGATTAAAATACTCCTAATAATATTCTACTTATGAATATGCAATTAAAAATGTATATCATCAATGAAAAGAATAATTAACATGAAATTGACAACGATAAAAATTATTGTTTTTTCAAAAATGTTGTTTTGTAACGACTTGAAATTATACCAGATATTAGTATTTTTTGAAATAATGGAAGTCTTACGTTAAATGGATCGCCCCGTATACAAACGTAATTGACAACTAATGTAAATTTCGTCATGTAAGATGTACCTATGCCGAAAGACGTCAGTCCCACACTCCCACCACCTCCTCCGATGTCATCAATTGTAAATAATTACAAATAAAATAATGGAACAGTCGACTGCTGCCAAAATGTTTTTTTTTTATTTTACCCATTTTTATTTAAGATTTTTTTAAAATTTAATCGTGTATCCAACTACCATCATAAGGGAGTCGCACAGTCTTTACCGGGAAAAATGAAAACAAATCAAATTGTATTTAACTACTGAACACTTTTTTTTTTTTTAATATGATAATGGCCGGTACGATTTTTTCTGTTTGTCCTTAACTATTATTATTGTCATAGGTAATTGTTATCCATGAATTATTAGGTACTTAATTTGTTGGACGACCATAATATTATTGTAATTTTTCCTTTAACTGCATATTTATAAACGAATAACGATTATTATTATTATTATATAATATTATTGTTATATCATTATCATTATTCCGATATATCGGTCCGGAGCACAGATATATAAAAATATCTGTGGTCCGGAGTTATATGCCACCATGAGCTTTCTCCGGCCCACGATTATTATTATTATTATTATCATGATTACTATTACGATATTTCGGTCAGGAGTTTTATGCCTGTACGATCTTTTTTAGCCTACGTGTCTGTAACTATTAAAGATTGAATTATTCAACCAAACTTTTGTAATCATTTATTACTCCCAATTCTCTTATAAAATGTGGAATTCCGGGCAATGTGTACGGTCAATGCTGTCAATGTGTTCCAGCCCGGGCAATGTGAACCACGAATTTTTTTAGTAACCAACTAATGTTATTTTTTATTTTCATTATAAATTATAATTTTATTATTACCTATTGTCACATATACCTATTCCGTGACATATAGATTCCATTTCTGATACAGGTACAGAGTAACAAAGTATACGTATTTTGTTGTGTACAGTACAAAAACTCGACTGCAAGTTAGTCGAAAATATCAATTATTGTTCATATATTGTTGACTGATTTTATCAAGACAGCTATTAATTTTATCATTCCGATATGGGAAAACTATGATTCTTAAGTTGCTGGTAGTACCTATAGGTAACAAAAATAAGTTTATAAACCGTGTTTAAAAAATGTCATAGTTTATTGTAAAATTGCATTGTATTTAATTTATTATAAAAATAACATAATGATAATATTAGTTAGGTAGATTTTTTTCATTTTATCAATATTATATAACAATTATTATTATTATTATTATTATAATTGTTATAAAATATTCGTAATATGATAATCAAATTAATAATCATTGTTTTTAAAAAAAATATTATAAATATGTAAAAATTTTAAAATTAGGAAAAACAATACAATAAATTATTATAACTAGCCAATAGATAATAATAAAATTATAATTTATAATGGAAATAAAAAACAATTTTAGTTGGTTAATAAGAAAAATCGTGGTTCACATTGCCCGGTATTCTACATTACCGTAACATATATATTTCGTTACCGTCTAGAACGTACAAATTAAGAAAATAACGTTAAGATCCTTTATTTTCATGCAATGAAGCATCGAGCATTACCTACCTATTTCATATTACGCGAACAATGACTACAATTCCTTTTCCGTGAATTTAATGAATTTGGTTAAAATGTAAACTTTAAACGCTTATAAAAGATATTTATGAATTAATGCTCAAATATGTTTATAATTCCAACAATGAAAACTTATGAGAAGTCTTGTATTAAATATTCAAACGTCAGTCCTTGGGTATGAATATTAAAAAAAAGAGGGTAAGTAGATGTCGCTCACCAGCTGTGCTGTAGGTACAAGTGGGTCACCATTGCATAAAATATTATTTCATTTATATTAATTTACTAATTCAGTTTAAACAAATGGAATGAGTGCTTCATCTAAAAAATACTGGACGGTACCTCGAAGTCACTGCATAGGAATAGAGATTTATGTTTGTATTATACTATATACAGTGGTATAAAATTATATTATTATATCTGTGATAAAAGGGGTTAATATAGGCAATTGTATATACATCTCTGAACAATTCTTCCCGAGAAGATCCATTCCTATTTAAGGGGCTTTGTGACTACTACATTTCATATTTATTCAGCTGTCGACCATGCCATTGTGTTACTTATAACCTATTAGTTATAAATATTATAATCATTAGTGTGAGCATAGGCACAACTAGACCAATAATTTTGGACAAATCATAATGAGTTTCCAGACCTCCAGACCTTTAACACAGTATAAATAATTTTATTTATTTGAAATATTATTTTATTTATAAATATTAACAATAATTTATTTTGCTTTGTATATTTATGCACTATATTTTAATTTTTTTAATCTGGCAATTTGAACTAGCAGTAGAATTACCTTTTTAAAGATAAATATATTATGTTAAGTGTAAGTCACATCTACTAAACAACAACACATGGAAAGAGCACCTGAAAGATAATATAAGTTATAAATAAATGTAATATTATATATAAAATGAACAATTTAAATTAACTTTTACAAATAATTAAGGTTTTGTTTCTAAAAACAAATGTAATTGATAGTCGTATATTATCATCATATTTATCAATTAGTTATGTGATTTGTTAAAATGACAGTAAATAAAGAAAACTAATAATATCAATGTAATTCCTTGTATTTAATAAATTAAAATAATAATATAAAGGTGGGCATGTGGGTAACGCTTTACTATACATTACGTGTTCTATGGGTGGTGGCTGGTGGCTAAGTATTATGAATGTGTTAAATTAAATTTAATGATATAAAATCATCTAATACAAAAATACAAATTTTGAGCAAAGAACCAAAGACTGTCAGCCTATAATATTACAATATATGTACCTATACTTTATGGTATTGCTGTTAAAGCAACTTTTTCTACTTTTAGTAAAACAGTAGATTGAATTAATTTTTACCAAAAACATTTCTTTTGATATACTTAAAGCTTTAAGTAGGTACAGTATGAAATACTAATGAAAAGCCTAGACAACTGTTAACCCTTTACTATTGAATATTTTATACATTTTTAACTACAAATAATTTGCAAATTGTTGATAAATATTGTAAAAATGTGAACTTTAATGATTATGAAAAATAGTGGCTTTGTATCTTTTATAATGTGAATTTTAAATTTTAATTATTAAATGCATCCAACTATT
>NC_042493.1:99759645-99762628 GCF_005508785.2 Acyrthosiphon pisum
TAACACTCCGTGTATTAAATTAAAATTATCAATAACAAATTGTTGTATATAATATTAAGCTAATTTTGGGATGAGTACTAAGAAATAAAATAGAAACTATAATTTTTGTCATTACAGTTTTAATATTTTGAAAACTTACATCTCAGGAAATTTCACAGGTTCCTCAAAATAAATGTTATAAAATTTAAAAAAAAAACCTGTTTTACTTCAAAACATACTTTATGAATGCTTCTTATTTTAATTTTGATGACAAATAAATATAAATACTTACTTCAAATGCACAATAGTTGGATGCCTGTACTTCTAAAAATGTGTTAATAACACCAACAATGATATCCGGAGTTGTGGTATTGTAGTTATTGATATGTTACGTTGTAGTTTGTTAATCTCATCAATTAATAATTTGGGCAGACTGTCTTTCAATCGTAAAATCATATTACGCTTTCCATACATCCTGTACATTCCAGATCTCCATCTGCGTTGGGGAAGCTGAGAGTTTACGTTTCTTATCATTTGATTGTATTGTAGTTTCTAAGAATACATTTATAATATGTTTTATATACTTTAATATGTAATCTTGGTCAAAAAAAAAAATTAAATTTATTGGTACAGTAATCTAGGTTTATTCTACTTTTGCAATACTTCTGCCAATTCCCATGATAATTTTCCAACAGATTTGCAGTATTTTCGGTTTGAACAATAATCAATAGTTGAAGTACCCGTTCCTCTAGTAACAACTTTGTTGAATTATAAAGTTTCTGACTGTGTGAATCATCGAAAATATTGAAGCATTTGTTTAGTGCGTCTCTTGATATATTGTCCATTGTTATGATTTTTTTTAGTTCCTTGTACAAATGTCCAACATTCCTGAAAATTAATGTTTGTTATTTTATGTGCCATACTTGTTAAATTGTTTTTAAACAACTAGTGGAAAAAAAAATAAATTTAAATAAAACAATTTGTAAGTTCAATATATTTTTAAGAAATATAAATTGATTGGACCATATAATATGTTATTAAAAATTTCACTTTTTTCAGACTTTGGTAATTAAACAATAAAAATCTCAATAAAAACTTTTTAAGTGTTTTTACCTACTATTTAGAATGTTAAAAACCTACTGATAAGTAGTAAATAATCATAATCATTAATCAATTTAACTTGGGTGATAAATTTGAGATAACCTGTATTACTTAATTCTTCCCTTTCATTATTTTATATGTAAAAAGTATCAAATTTAATAAGTACATAGCAACTAATATTTTTATAAAACTATTTTAATGGAAAAAATGTATAAAAATTACAGTTATAGAAATCAAAAATTTGAAACAGCCAATTTTTCAAATTAAATATTTAATACTTGGAAATAAGACACCTAGACAATCGTTTTGGTTAATATAGCAAATATTATGATAATAAATACTATGTTGACAATTGGTGTTTAGTTTCAAAAATAAAATACAAATTACTCTATTGTTATCATGACATGAACATTAATTAATTAGTTTTATTGCCTCATAAATAATACAAGTTCATGATGTTCTATTACAATGTATTTTGTGTTATTTGCTATCAAAAATAAATTGAATATTGTTTATCAATATTAGACTAACAATATTAATTAATGAGCAAAATGCAAAATAATAACATTTATATGAACTTAATTCTCATTAGTTAATTTACAATAAAAAAATGTAATTCAATAGATTAAAGAAGTTGATTTACAAATCTGTATCTACTTATTTTCAGTGTAGACAAAAACAAATTTATTGAAATTAAAGTTCTATAGAGTGGTCTATAGTGAATATATTATATAATAAGTAGGACGGAGGACTTGTGGAATTTGTACATAGGTCTGTGTTTCCATTTTACTTTTAAAGCAAGCTATGGAGATTTTAAGATTGTAACATATACCTAATTATTTTTTTATTAATGTATTTTGACAAAAAGGCTAAGCCCTTTTCTATACAAATATAAGTCCAAACACACAAGACATTAGATATACATGAACAGGTGGGTATGTTAATTAATAGCTTTAAAATAAAAACCTATCAATAATATTCTTACTTTTAAGTTACATAATTCACTTCAATATTCTATGGCTTCATATGAGCTGGCAGAATTTTCTTCAAGTCAATACTGAAAAATTGTAAATACATTGGCTTGACTTCCTAGTTCCTTTTATGTGCTACATCATATATTTCAGTTTTGTAAACCATTATACATATAATCCACAGTATGAGCTAAAAACGATAAACTATTAAGAGGATGTCAGCGTAGTATTTGTTATCTCTCTCTGACCCCAAATTTAACGTTCACAATAATGATTATAACTAGGGCACGGATGATGTTGCATTTGCAACTTTTTTTCTACTTTTTCAATTAATTGCTAAGTAAGTTTTAAATACGTTTCATGTAAGTACGAATTCAAATCTAAAAGTTTAAAGTGCAATTTTTTGCAATTTTTGGGATTTTTTCAATTTTATTGCAATTTTGTCGAATTTACTCATTTATACAACTATTTTAGCAATATTTTACATTTTTACACATAACGGTCGTATGGATAAGATTATACCATAATATCTGCAGCCATAAAACACAGTAATAGTGGTATCTTATCGAAATAAAGATAAAATCAAGTCGATAGGTATTCAATACAATAAATGTAATAGTGGTATCTTATCGAAATAAAGATAAAATCAAGTCGATAGGTATTCAATACAATAATTTGTGAAATGTGACTGACTGTATAATCTGTTCTTCAGTCACTCCGTGAATTTTGAACGATTGTGTTGTTACAGTGTTAAATATGCCGAAAATTAAACCAACTATTTCTACCGTTGTTAAAAATTACGTGTTAGAATTTGGAGAAGATGTATTTTCGTGTGATGAATCCGTACTTTTTTGTAAATTGTGTGAACAAAGTAAGTGCTGAACGGAGGTATACAGTTACACACCATATTGAAACTGCAAAGCATTAACGGG
>NC_042493.1:99763723-99764419 GCF_005508785.2 Acyrthosiphon pisum
ATTTAACGACGTCGCACGTTCGTCGTCGTCTTGAGTCGTGGATGAGAAAGATAGGTGATAATTATAAACACTTTTAGACTTTTTAAAGACAACAATAATTTAACAATTTATTATTACAAATTCAAATACACAATAATTATAAGCACTGTCGTAAGCTTGTTAGACCTACGACGAGGGCTGACTATCTTCTAAGTAATGGTAGGCGCTCTACCTGTATTTATGTGGGTTCTAACAATGACGTACTAGTGGCGTGATAGCTGGATTCTGATATTACTTCCCTACTAATGTCGAATTGCATTATTGTGGAACTAGGTAAAACAACTTGTTGTTTTCACCTCTGACCCACACTTCCCGTTATATGCCTACATTACCTATTATAAATTATACTAGATGTATAATATCTACATGATTAATATCATATTATAGCTGTGGGTATTAATACATCCCTAATATTGCTGAATTTCATTAATGTGTGACTAGCTATAACAACTTGTTGTTTTCGCCTTTGGCCTACGTTTCCTGTTATTTAGGCTTACTTTATATTCCGTATTAATACCTACATTACTACAAATAAATTATACTGTATGTATAATTTATTTATTCTATATTATTTTATTTAAAACAATATTATAGCTTTTGGGTTTACTACATCCCTCCCCTCTAAGATGAAAGTCTCCGACTTTCTAAAAAAAATAA
>NC_042493.1:99773647-99774458 GCF_005508785.2 Acyrthosiphon pisum
AGGGATGGGAGATTATAATTACGAAAACCAAAATTATTGAGTATATAGACAATCAACATTTGTTCTGTGTTTTGTAAAGCGACCGGTAAGTGATTCGGGGTGAAACGTACTCTTGAAAAATAAACATAAGACGGAGGTCGTTTTAAAATCAAATATTTCAGCTTCTTTTTTCACCATAAACAACAGTCTGTTCGTATCGTCTACTTACTTACTTACTCGAGTGTATCGTAAATATCTGAGCCTAATGTCATTGAGTATCGATATCAACGATATTGTTTGTGTTATTAAATGTACTGTTGTCATGTCATTATTGAGTAGAATCAATGTTGAAATAGGTAAATATCCCAAAACGTCCGTTTTTGAATTAAATATTTGTTGTTTTACTTATTTCTATAAGCAATTCGAATAAGACTAAAAAACTTCCTTGCTACTAAACGTTTAATCCTCATACACAATTAACTTTGTTTTGATGAGCTCTCTTGATGCTTATACGTCCACACTGATAATGCCAGTAAAGCGTTGAAGTATAGCACTCGTGTCTCGTAGTTTCTACATAAATATATCTATGTTATTATTTCGCTGTGTCAAATCTGATGGAAAATATGTCTTCCACTCTGTTATATCAAATGGTTGTACTGCCACCTTACCAGAAGCAGATAGCAAACAATGAAAGTCTTGTATCGCAATAGGAATTGTTTTTGTTCGTGAAGCTTGCTGTCCTTTTTCAAAACATACTTCAGTTTTCGATACATACAATATGGGTAAAATTATCTTCTAGATCTCTAAGAAGTCATTTCTAGCACAAAACACA
>NC_042493.1:99774558-99776168 GCF_005508785.2 Acyrthosiphon pisum
CATTTGAAGTAAGTATTTATATTTATTGTCATCAAAATTAAATAAGAAGCATTCATAAAGTATGTTTTGAAGTAAACAGGTTTTTTTTTTAAATTATATAACATTTATTTTGAGGAACCTGTGAAATTTCTGAGATGTAAGTTTTCAAAATATTAAAACTGTAATGACAAAAATTATAGTTTCTATTTTATTTCTTAGTACTCATCCCAAAATTAGCTTAATATTATATCAACAATTTGTTATTGATAATTTTAACACGGAGTGTTAAAACTATATTTATGTAATGCAAATTTTATGACATGCCGTCCACTTATGAAATTTTATTCATCGCTAATCATGGATTGGATTTATTAGCCAAACATTTTAGAGAATACATTGAAAAAGATGGAGAGAATAGCATATTTAAGCAATTTTTATTTAAAACGGGTATGAGTTAAATAATTATTTTGAAATATCAAATACAATAATTTACATAAATCTTTATATGTAGATATACAAACATTTCATTGACGAATTATTGCAATTATATGTAATATACAAAGAATTAATGTTACAAGACATGTTGGAAAATAATTTTGAGTTCAATGAAGCTTTTAATAAAGTATTTTAAGTAATCGTAAACTCTTAACTAGTTGAAAATCAATCGTCAAAGACCCCAAAATATTTATGTTATTGAACAAATCGTATAAAACACATTTTGTGATCAAATTGTTAAAGACAATTAATTTAGTCTATTAAAGTATTCAAGTATGTAGTTAATAAAGATGTTTTCCAGAGTATCTATCAAAGACAGTTGGCCCAACGATTACTACCAAGCCGTTCCATGGACCTAGAAGAAGGAATGATAAACAATTTAAAAGTAAATTAATCAAATGTTTTAAAATTTGTTTGTATTAATTAAAATGTTTGTTTTTAGAAAGATTGGGGTTACGAGTTTACAAGTACTTATATCAAAGTATCAATTAAATTAACAATTTATTAGTAAACTTGGTACTGCTGTTGATGATTTAAATATCTCTTTTTCTGAGTACGTATTGCAAGCTAGAGCTTGGCCTTCAAGATTAACTGCTACATCATCATTTGTTCTTCTTAAACCACTGAAACTTCATGCATATAATGTAAATATTTTAAATTTGTACAGTATATTTATAATATTTGTTAACACCACTAGGTTTATTGTTCTTAGTTTGAATTGTTCTACAAAAAAAGTTTTAATAGACGGAAGTTAACATGGCTTCACCACCAATTTTGTTTATTTATTATTAAATTCTTCTTATTTATAAAAAACTATCTATTTATTGTATTATTAGCCGAGTTAAAATTTAATTATTTACAAAAAACGTATTTGTTGACAATGCGGACAATTCAAATGTGTTACATTGAAATAGGTACTCTGAAATTTCCATTAATCCAATAATCCATTAATGTGTTTTTCAAATTGGCCATTGGTTAGTTGAAGTACAATAGAAATTTCAATGTATTTCAATGTATCACATTTGAATTGTCCGCATATCAAAGTATTTGATGGACTAAATTAACAATTTATTAGTGAACTTGGTACTGCCGTTGATGATTTCAATATCTCTTTTTCTGAGTACGTATTACATGCT
>NC_042493.1:99776268-99777450 GCF_005508785.2 Acyrthosiphon pisum
ACGAGTCAGAACCATATTTTCGTAGGAGGTCAGAGCTATCAATTGAAAAGGAATGTTTAATTATAGGAAATAAAGTTGTAGTTCCAAATATATTTAGACAGCAAGTGTTAAATATTTTACATAAAAACCACCCAGGTATAGTACGATCAAAAATGTTAGCTCGATCTTATGTATGGTGGCCAAATATAAATAGTCGTATTGAAAAGTATATAAAATGCTGTTCACAATGTCAGTTTAATCAAAACGATAAAAGTAAAAATGATAAAATTGTTGTCCTCTGGCCGAAGTCAGAAAAACCATGGCAGCGTATTCATATTGATTTTTTGGACGTAAATAAAATTAAGTTATTAATTCTAGTAGATAGTGGAAGTAAATGGATTGAATGTTGGGCGTTAAATAATACAACCGCGACAATGGTAATCAGAGTTTTAAGCCATTGTTTTTGTACCTTTGGATCGCCTGAAATACTTGTGTGCGATAACGGACCGCCGTTCGGTTCAAAAGAATTAAAAACATATTGTATTAATAATAGTATAAGGTTATTACATTCTCCACCGTATAATCCGGAGTCAAACGGTTTGGTGGAGAGAGGGGTACAAACTATTAAGAAGATATTAATTAAGTCACTGTGTAATGAGAGAGAGATAACGAGAATGCAAACGAAAATAGACGATGTATTATTGTCTTATCGAAATACACCGTCAGCTGACACAGGTTGTTTTCCAGCAGAAATTATGTTAAATTTTAAGTCGAAAACACAATTAACAGTATTAAAACCAAAAATAGGGGGGAACATTATTTTAGAGCACTCAGTTGGAAAATCGGAAAATTTTAAAATTAATGAAAAAGTGTTAGTAAAAAACCCACAAGCAAAAGGTCAAAATTGGTTAACAGTTAAAATTATGAAAATACTGAGTGGATGTAGGTATTTAGTGATGATGAATAGAAGTGTGAAAATGGTACATATAAATAAATAAATATAGTTGAGCGAAGGAATACATCAGAGTGAATAAAAAAAAAATAATAATGTATTAGTTATTATTGTTGTGTTTATTATTATTATTTATTATATTATTATGTAATTATTATGTGTACAATTATAATATGTTGTTTCAGTATAAAAATAATGTGAAAGCAAAAGTAATTGAATTATAAAATGTTATTAGATTATTATTATTATTT
>NC_042493.1:99777500-99777946 GCF_005508785.2 Acyrthosiphon pisum
AGGTAAAATTATGAAAGTACTGAGTGGATGTAGGTATTTAGTGATGATGAATGGAAGTCGGAAGTGTGAAAATGGTGCATATAAATAAATTAAAATCTAGTATGTTGAGCGAAGGAATACATCGGTGAATAAAAAAAAAAAAAAAAAAAATAATGTATTAGTTATTATTGTTGTGTTTATATTATTATTTATTATATTATTATGTAATTATTATGTGTACAATTATAATATGTTGTTTCAGTATAATAAGAATGTGAAAGCAAAAGTAATTGAATTATAAAATGTTATTAGATTATTATTATTATTTTTAAGGAGGAATAATATTATGTATGTTACCTAATTAATATTATTATATAGTATAATAAAACTATTATGTAATCGGTATCGACGATAACGCGATACTGCGATAGCCGATTTATATTATAATAAACAGTATTAATTAGATC
>NC_042493.1:99778946-99779825 GCF_005508785.2 Acyrthosiphon pisum
TACATAGGTGATCAGATAAGACTATAGTTAGTACACGGACATGCAATTAATAAACATTATAATATTATATAAATATAAATTACGGTATTCGATAATATTCGAAATCACAGGAAAAAACCCATTACAGAAATAATATTATTTAAAATTTTTCTAAGTTCAATTATTTTTAGGAAGTACATACCTTCTCTATACCTAATGCCTATACACTCTGTATAGTCCTATTTTTCTATCCTATAATTTTATCTTTTATCAATATTATCGCCTTATCGAAAAATATTTCTGAAAATAGATTCTTAGATTTTGTCAAAGTGATTACCGAGTAGGGAGTAGTGGTTACATAATACGTTGACATTTAACGACATTTAATAAAACAATTTTTAATTTTTCAATATTTATAAAATGTGCTTAGTTGTTCTAAGAATTACTTGGTGTGAACATATAAAAATGTGTTTAATAATTTTTTTTTTTGATATTAAAAATATTTTTCAGCTAAACTTAAAAATGTTCAAGTCTTTTTTAGTTGCATTTTCTTGGCTAAAATGCTTTTTTTTGTAGCATTATTGGCAATTTTTTAATTCCTTTATTGTAGGTTTTTGGTGCTTTATTTTCCCAGCCCTCACTATACCTAATACTATTTTTAAATTTTTTAAATGTTTGGTTTTTTTAACACACAATACATTTTAGATTCTGAGTGGAACGATGAATGTATTGATTTTACAATGATGTGTGTTTTTTTTTTTATTTTTGTGTCTGTCATCACGTTTTAGGACAGTAAAAGTGCTTGGATTTTCTTCAACAGTACCTTTTCTGATAGGAAAGTGAATCTAGTTGGTACTTTGGGGGGTCAAAAGTAAAATTTTTCCAATAGTTTTCAAAAGC
>NC_042493.1:99780579-99785309 GCF_005508785.2 Acyrthosiphon pisum
TCTTTTTGAGCTGTGTACAGACATGGTCAGTTTTCAATTTTTTTAGTTTTTTTTTCTATAAATATCAATAAAGTTTTATCTGTGAGCCAAAAAAAATATAAATTTAATACAAAGCTCTGATATATTGTTACAATATCAGTTGAAAAATATTAAAAAAACATAGGCACAATTTTTTTTTATAAGCATTTAAATATCAAATTTTGACAAAATTTATCAAATTTTAATTTGAAAAATTATTTTGTTGTTAAAAATGTATAAAATGTTAAATTTTTGTATCTAAGGATTAAAAATTATAAACAAGATTCCACATAAGTAATTAATTCTGTTACCAAAAAATTAAAAAAATACATTTACACAGTTTATTTTTATAGTCATTTTAAGTACAAATTTGGACGAAATTACATATTTAAAACCTAGGATAACTATTTTAGTTATTTTGTTGTGATTGTTAATATTATTCGTGGGTACTTGAAACTTCTAAAGTATACTATTATATATCTATGATTTTACCACGGTTTTTTGTTGATGTATAACGCGTTATAACTTATAAGTACCTAATAGATATTATGATATGATTAATTTGGAATTTATTATAAGTACCTATTATAGGTCAATTTTTTTTTAATACCATAGATAAGTATATATTATATGTCTAATACATAGACTGATATACCGTCTCCGCTCAGAATCGTTTTTCTTATACAGTGATATTATATCATTGAATTCAAATTTAATACTGTCCATTATACAGTGACCCACTTCTAACCTACTGTACAGCAGAGCGATATCCACTTACCCACCTTTTTTTTGCTTATTTTTTAATTTTTGAGTGCATATATATGTAAATGTTTAACAATAATTTTTGAATAAAAATCCGGGCCCTACCAATATGTAATAACTACTGGTAAATAGTTAACACTAATTAATAAGCAAATTTTTATATTCAACATGCTGATGGAGTTATAAGTGTTATGTCGTGTATAAAAACAAAATAGAATAATATTACACTTCAGTTAAAATATGTCTAAGTTGTTTTAGTTGTTGCGCACTTTTTATAATTTATTTAAGTGATACATTTTACATTTTCTTCATACTTATTTTATAAAATATATGCAAGATAAAAAATGTTAATTATTTATTTAAAAATACTAACTGCTATGCTACACGTTTAAGTTGGTCAATTTTTTTTACAACTAAATATAACATATGCCATGTGTTTAAACTTTAAAAATAAATACATTATGATAGTTTTATATTATACATTAGTATATTAATAAAAATAATAATTATTAATAGCTAATAGGTATTTTATTTATCTTCGAGTAATGAAGAATTGTTGAGCAGATGAGCAGATGACGTGAGAAAGCGAATTTGGGGCAGTTCATGATTATGGTTTTAAAAGATTATATTATGATGTTACATGATTATGTAGTTCAAACATTGTTTAACTAATAATGATAAACATTTTATCTTAAAATGACAATCCCTGCTTCGTATTCAAAACTATGATGAGTATATTTTTTCAAATAATTTTAAGAATATCGAATATGTTAATATTTAGTTTTGACAAAAAATGAATATTATTTCATTTCAATACTAAAAATAGCTATATCTACTCGATTTTTAAAACGAACTGAACAGAATTTAAAATGTGGTAGATAATATAATTTTACTAAAATAAAATTATCAAATAAATATTTTTATAACTTATAAAGTCATAATACTGCTTAATTTATTTACATACGTTGGTGCAGTTAATGTACCTGATAATCATTAAACCCAATATTCTTGAGTCCATAGATAGGACACTTTGACAGTCGACAAATAATTAAGGTAATATACCTACTCGTATTCGTGTAACACATTATAAAATATAATTATAATATTACTAGTTTAATTGATAACTTTTGAATTATAAAGTTAAAACGGAGAATAAAACGTCAATCCGAAGATTGACGATCGAAGGTAAAGTCGAAAGGTGTAAGTTTTAAGACAGCTCTTAAATTGTAATGAGATTTTAATTTATTAATAAATAGTTCATTGTAATAACGATTAATGACATCAAAATTTGAATCAAGAAAAATGAATCACCAGTGAGGCCGTGATATTAACACATTTAATATCAATACTTGGGTGATGTGATCATGACATCATGTGGAATGATTAAGCAATAGCTTTTTTGGTTTTTATACTGATAAATAAATAATAAATTATAATAATAAACAATCGTTTACTTTTCTTATTAAAAAGTAATATATTTAAAACATTGCCTTTGTGAAACCATCAAAATAATTATGATAAATTATGATTTATATACGCTTATTTTTAAAAACTAATTATTACCATCATTGCGTAGTAATTAAAAAGATATTGTATATGCTATATATATAGTCATGTTAGATATTTTATTACAAATAGTTCATTAGAATAAATACTAGAAAGGCAAATAACAGAAATATCAGTTGTCTATATATTTAAAGTGTTACTTCCCTTGTTTTATATGATTGCCTACCAAAATTAAGTTTACGACAAACATATCTACAAGACTGTATAAACATTTACTTAACAGTTTTTATCTATGTGTAAAGAAAATGTTATAAAATACATATGGATTATGATTGAAATAACTAATGCAATTTTAATGTGTTGAATAATTCAATAACAGGTCAAAAATATTTATTCAATCATTTAATTTTAGTAAAATTATATTATCTACTACATTTAAAATGCTATTCAGTTTGTTTAAAAAATCGAGTAGATATAGCAAGAAATAATTCATTTTTTGTAAAAATTAAATATTAACATGTTCGGTATTCTTAAAATTGTTTGAAATATCATTGTCATCAGAATTTTGAATACGAAGCAGGGATTATCATTTTAAGATAAAATGTTTATTATTATTAGTTAAGCAATGTTCGAACTAGGTACACATAATCACGAACTGCCACAAATTCACTTCCTCACGTCATCTCCTCAACAATTCATCATCACTCGAAGAAGCCCTCAATCAAAACAACAACGCCAATATTTTCAATTTTATCAAACTTATTGGTTTAGAAATAATTTGCAATACACCTGAGTATAACATAATATGTTCTTTTTTCTCTTTTTTAATATTGTTTAAGTACTTTTAGTTTGTAAATAATACTAGGCTAATAATCTTTGTAATTGAAACCTTAATTAAATAATTTTTTTTTTGAACTTTCGGAGAATGCGTGAATAATCTGACAATTGTTTATTGCCAATATGGTAGTATAAACTGTAGAAAGTGAAAAAATTAAATACATAATACACTCTATTCAAACCCGGCTTAAGGGTTTTCAGGGTGACAATGAGAACAGGTATTTAATTAGCGTTGTCAACTTAATTTTTTATTAAGTTGTAGTTTATATTTTTTATATTGAAAAATATTACAAGATCAACTACTCGCGAGAAAAACAAATAAAATACTATTGATTTTAATATTATTTATCCTTGTGAAAATAGTATGTGCCAGTAATCAGTACCTATAAGTGATTTTAATGTATGAAAATGTATGGAAACCCGTAAAAGGACCATTTATTTCGGTCTAAATCAATTAAACTAGAATACCAAATACACATAAATTAGTATACGAGTATTTAAATTAATTTTGATTGATGAACGGTACGTATTTTAATTTAGAATTTTTAAATGAGATCATAAAATATCCTCTAAGGAATCGTTATTAAGGAATATGCCATTTAAACTAATCTCATCGTTTCACCACATATACTCGTATGATATTATATTATAACGGACGAGGGAGTCGCGTGGATTAAGAAGGGGCGCGCAGCCCCTATTATTATTGTCACGTTTATACCACCGACGTAATATTCTCTCTTCGTTCTCCGACAATGTATGATTTTATATTTTATTATTAAATATCTCTCTTTTTTTTTTTATATATATATTCCGATGCGACGCTCGCCCGGCCAACGGAGGCGAATAACTTGTCTGGGTCAGTCCCCCTTTTCCGGCGCCCAGAAACAAGAGAGGAGCACACACACGTCCAGGTGGTGGCCGAGTGAATTGTGTGCGCGCGCGTACCTACGGAAAACCGGTTTTCGCCCTACATCTGTCTCCGGCACAAACGCCGCGCCGCTGATTTCGGTTGTCTAAAATCGCCGCCGTCTTTTCCCCCCTTTTCGACATAGCTGCGCGCGGGCCATCTCCGCCATATCCAACACCACCGCCTCTTTTCTCTCTCGCTTGTGTCTACCGTGTCTGTTTGCGTATTTTCTACGCCGCCGATGGTCTTTCACAACCGAAAACAAATACACATCGAAAAAAATAGAGAGAGAGAAAACAAAAACGCCCTTTGTAGCCGTCGCCACTAATGATTATTTGTACCACGACTACCACCGCTCCGCCGACGACATGGGTAACCTAACCAAGCAAACGGTAGACGAAAAACTTCTCATCTCGCTTGTAGGATTTCCCAGTCTCTGTGCCACGACACGATTCAAAATGGCTCCCCTGCGTTCACGATAAAATATCTTAAAGTACATGAAACACCATCGTACCACTTTTTTTCCGTCAGGGGACGAACGCAAGAACTACATCAAAGATACACTAACATAAGGCTAATTATAATTTAGTTTAGAACAAAATGATGCTTTTTTTTTTAAATCGTTAAATAACGAGAAACAAAGCGTATTACTTGTCAAAATTTGTTTATTTTAGATTTTAAAAAAAAAATTTTAGGGGGA
>NC_042493.1:99785409-99785874 GCF_005508785.2 Acyrthosiphon pisum
ATAATAAGTTTCGGTAAAAATTCAGAAATATATATATATATATTTAGGTAAGTAGGTAACACTTAATAGTGTGATAATCATTGTCAAAATGTCAACGCATATTATATTATATCGGTTTTATTGTTATGATGAATGTATAAATTACAAACCAAATATTAACCTTATATTTTACGTTACATTTAAACATTTTTTTTTTGCACTAAATTTTAACATTTAAAATAAAATATGGTTCAATTTAATTATTCCAATATTTTATTATTATTACATTTCTTGAACGTAATATTACATAGGTAAGTAGTAATTTAATTAATTTAAATTAAAATAAATTTTATTTTATCATGTATAGAAAACGCCAATAGTAAAAAACCAGTGAACTATTCATTTATATATTTACGGTAATTTGTTTTAGAGTTACACCAAATACCAAAATTGATTTTGTCGAAAACCAATTTTGCGTAAAAATTG
>NC_042493.1:99785924-99807676 GCF_005508785.2 Acyrthosiphon pisum
ATCAAAGTTTTTTTTGATGTACATAAATTAGATAAACCAAATGGCATTTAAGCTTAAAAAACGAATGACTGTAGATACATGAAAATTTCACTGAATGTTTATATTAGAATTTTCTATACATGATAAAAATTTGAAAATAACTTGACTCTTTTTGAGCTGCTTACGGACATAGTCATTTTTTAATTTTTTTTTCTATAAATATCAATAAAATTTTATTTGTTTGGTAAAAATGCGTGAAAAATTAATGCAAGGCTCCTGATATATTGTTACAATAGCAATTGTAAAATATTAAAAATACATAGGCACACATTTTTTTTATAAGCATTTGAAGTTGAAATTTTGACAAAATTTATCAAATTTAAAATTGAATAATTATTTTGTAGTTAAAAATGTATAAAATGTTCAACTTTTATATCTAAGGATTGAAAATTTAAAACAAGATTTCAAGTAAATATTTAATTCTGTTTCCAAAAATTCTAAGAAATACATAAGGACAGTTTATTTTTATAGTCATTTTAAGTTCAAATTTGGACGAAATTACATATTAAAAAACCTGGAATAACTATTTTAGTTATTTTAATTGCTGGGAATTTTTACCTCCCCAATGCACTAAAAATACTCACTTTCCCATCGAAAATAATATTGAAGTTAAAACCAAAGCATTATTTCGACTACTTAACGTGAAAACAGACACAAAAAAAAAACACATTACGTAAAACTTTATCATTTTAAACTTTATTCATCGCTCCACATAGAATCTAAAATATAAGACAGTATAGATAGATGCAGACGTGTATAGTTATACTAAAAATATTGTAATCTGTGGATTACCATTGGAGCAGTTCACTTTATTTTTCGGGTAAAAAAAAAGTGCCGGTAACGGAAATGACATGTTTTAAGTCCAACCCGAAAAACCAACTAACGTTAATTTATCGGTGGAACGTAAAAACCGCCCATGTGGGTAGGTACACTAATTATTTTTTATTCGATAAGAATCTCGTACACGTCTTATGGGCGTCCGACGACCGATACGTCTTAGAAATAGGTAATAGACATCGCGTGGAAGATTTATACGTTTTTATCATAAGGGTGGGTAATGGGTATACAGTATTTTTTCGAACGAACGACCACATGATTTTTCGAAGTGTAACTGCGATTGAAGAGAATTCTCGTTATAATCTTGTGAGTACCTACCTACCAATTATTTATTTTCGTTTTCAAAACTTCAGGGACTGCAATGTAACATAAACGTGATACGTAGGTGGTTGGTTTTATAATAATATAACATACACAATATTATATTAGACCTACACAATATATTATACGTGCTCACTACTGTGTTGGTTAGGTTAGGTTAAAACGCTACAATTCAACGAAACGCTGTCGTATATTTTGACCACCCAGTGAGCATTCCATATTAACAATATGGAAGGAATGAAAATGTTTTTGTGCCCCAAACGTGCACAGCTGCACACGTGTACCTGTTATACGTCTATATTATGTGTGCAAAGGCGAAGGTATTTCATTGTTATATTATATGTATATCTTATGGGACAGGTGTGTTTTTATTTTACGCAAAGACGAGGAGTTGGAATTCCACTACGAATCCATAAAATAATATGCGATAGTAAATTGTTGCGGCTATAATATTATTTTAAATCGAAAAAACCTATCGACTTATCATATTATATGGACGTTTGAAACATAATTAAACAGTATTTTTTTTATTGAGCTTAAGCCCGGCAACTATGGTCTTAAGCTTTTTCTTTTTTTTTTGTTGAGGGGAGAAACGGTTGGTTTAAACAATTTTGTATGTGTATCAGGAGCTTATAGCTAAAAATCCCGAGTGGTTACTGGTTACTGGTCCGGGAGCTAGCAACACCGGGCGATACGTAAAATCAGAGCATTATCCGCAGTTGAGTGAATGGACCGAGCTACACAAAGCCACAAAAAACAATAATTGAAAACAAACAACAATCGATCACTTATGAAGATTAACAGATATGCACGGATTTATACGAATATTATATTATTTGATATTTTAGGCGTTTTTACGAAAAAAAAATAAACAATAATCGATCCTAAATTTTGCGTGGAATCGCGTAGATTGTTTATTAAAAATTTTAACGTACAATTAATTTTATTTCTAATTTTTTATATTTAATTCATGTGTTATTATAATAATATAACATATAACTTATAAAATCACTCTTATATTTAATTAAGTTTAACGTGACCATCGCATTATTGCTTTAATTTTTATTCTGAGGTTTTTTTTACGGAAATTTTTTTCACCCACTAACAACGCCATGTGTCATAGTCGTGACGTGTGACAAAGTCATCGAGATTTCATTTTTTACTTGTTTATACACAAATACACAATATACATAGGTAAAATTAATGTATGGACATATGTATACGGTCAATAAATCCAAAATAGTATTATTTATTCAAGTTCTAAATAAAACATTTTAAAAATGTATAGGTATAATATATTTTTAAAAGGTATTTAAAAACTTTTTTGCAAAGGGTTAATATAATACAGGGACACAAAAAATTTTACAGTCTACAGGCACTTTAACACTATATATTTTTAGATTTTATGGTTACAGTACGAATTGTATTTTTAAATAATTTATTACAAGATAACTAACATTGTTATTCTTCATTTAAATATGTTATATCGTAAAAATTTGAACTTAAAATATCTGTAAAATAAATGTGTGTTCTTGTATTTCCTTAATTTATTTTGTTTTACCTGATTTTTTTAAACAAACCGGAGGGTTTTCAGATTTTACACTTAAAAAGTATATAAACTATATTGGTATCTACCACCCTTAAGGTTAAAAATCTAAGTATTTTTCTACTTTTTTTTTCATGTACACAGACAAAAAAAAATTGATGTTCGAGTTATAGGAGTATTTTAAAATTTTAAATAACTTGTGCATCTTCAAATACTCATAACTCACTTTAAAATTAAAATTTAATAAAACGTTTTTGAGATTCACTAGATAATAATCTTACCTTTAAATTGTATAAGAGGTCATTTCACCCTAAGTTTAGAAATGATTATGAATCATTATTTTGAACGTACAATTTCCTATGTTGTGCGTATGTCAGAGAGAGAAAACTAATAGTTATTTTAATACTATAGAAAGAGTATTAATATCATAATATATTTTAGTTTTTTTTTTTTAAAAAAAAGATGTTAAAAAATTACTGGCGTTTTTGTGACATTATTATGTCCAAAATATTACGAAATAATAACGACTGATTGATGATATCACGATGCACACAATGTAGGTAGAGGTACACACAGCACACAAGAACTAGGTTGCTCAGCTCATTAAATTCATTTATATTTTCAAATATTAATATATTATATAATAGGTATATATCATATAGTAAAAATGTATTGAACAATGAACATATACAGAAGAGATTAAAAATTACAGTAGAGTATCACCATTATTCACTCACTTATTACAACTAGAAATATAATATTAATACTACCAGGGGAGGGGGGTCATTATACAAATTGTACAAAACAAATTGAATTTCAATTTTAAACTAATATTCAAATATTTGACCTACGTAATAAACACAACGGCGAAACCGAATAGACTGAAGTACTGAACGGTCGAAGCAGAACGACTTTCATGCCACAGACATGACTGTCGAAAATCATAATTATTATTGTTAATTGTTATCACTTATCAGTTATTTTAGTTATCGATCAAAGGCTGACGATCCGACGTAGTACTATTTTAGTACCTAAAATACTCACGTAGGTATGAAAATGAAAATATTTTACAATATCACAACGTCGATTGTCGCAAACCTCATAAGTCATAACGCACCTACTTATATTTATGTGTATCTTTTAATCTTTAAGCCCTGTCCAAACTAAGAAAAATTTGTCGGAAATAGGTAGGAAATACATGTTTCTGACACAGTCGTCGACCTAAAAAATGTATGTTACTACTTTTGACAGGATATCAGAAACATAGTCGCTGACAAAGTTAGAAACACGCGTATTTCCGATACATTTTTCTTTGGTTTGGACGGGGCTTAACATAAAAAAAACAGGGTCCAAACTTCATAGACTTGAGACATTTAGCATGAATTAGATAAACCTATACAAATATAAGCGCGTGTGAGTGTGTGCCTGTGTTTATGTGCTTGTTTTGTGTAACTAGCTATACAGAAGTCATTTCCGTTATCTATAGGAGTTATATATATGTGTATATTATAGTTCCTTTGTGTTGGATCACATTATGCGGTTTATCAGGTTACAGATTCCAAATGATAGTTATCTGGTAAATGGAACACGAGTCCTTATAGGTAATTTAAAATAATATACAACTGTGCACACTAGCACTTATTGGCCTTCCTATGCGATCCGGTGTAACAGCCGATTTTTAACAGGTTCATTTCCCATGCGAAGCTAGGGATATATATGCGCGCGCACACACACACACACACACACACACACACAAACACCCCTTCGATGCCCACAAGGGTCCTCTTCGAAGAGTCCTCGATTTGTGTTTCAATACAACATTCTTATATTTAATAAAAAGAAGCAAAAAAAAAACGTTATAATAGAATACGACACAAGGAGGATTACCATCGCCGCATGTACCAACCTAATTCGTAAATATACTGCAGCAGTCGTATATTTACGAATGTGTATGGCTTGGAAATTGTATTATACCAATTCGAATCCTAAAACCATAAATAATCAAGACAGAAGACAAGCCGTCGGCGCCGGTATCCAGTGGGTAGGTATAGTTTGTAAAAGACGGCGATTTTGGCTTTAGAACACAATATTATTGTAACAATAGATCTACGCTGAGTTATTTATTTTTCGTACCCATGTCACATGGCTATAGTCATACTAAAAATATTTGTTTCTTTCGAAAGTACTCAGACACATGCAGTTTGAATTCAATAATATGACCTTCCCTCGTTTTATAATATAAGCCACAATACAGTGGTTCCAACTCAAGATTAGGCACAGATCACTTTTGTAAATTGTCCACCACCGCGGCACTACTTAATTCCACTCCCCCCTACCACATATTTAATTATAATTTATACGTACTTTCATAATAAAATCAGCAACACAGTACATTTTCTAGAAAAATGTTTTAATTAGTTTATTTATTTCCGCAGTATTCCAATTCATTAAACAAATATTGATAGACATAAATTGGTTTTGACCACTTGAGACGAGTCAATAAAATTGTAAAACGTGATTGCCAGTAGAGGTGGTTGAGTGTGCGGGCGGTGGTGCGGTGGAGCACACTGACGCTCGGCGCATATATATTATTACATATATCCGACAATATAAAATATACATATTGAATGTATACCCAACTTACATTGAACGTTACACAATATAAAAATTATAATATAATTAATTACGATAATAAAAGGTGTGTATAATATGTATTTAAATATTATTTGGTACTTAAAACATATCATTAAATTATACACAAAGTATTAATTGAACGCTGCAGTTATCTAATCATCCAATTACAATGATTTATGGCTATTACGATAATTTAATTATTTTTTTTTTTACATTATTAACATTACGCAGGTATACATAATATATAAAAATAATAATGATTATCAAATAATATGTGTTATGTATTGAAATATGGTTTGACGCCTCTAGGAAAACGTACAAATGTGTCGTCTTTATAATTTTTCAGATGCTACCATCGTTCTGCCAATAAAATGCAGAGTACCTATATACCTATATCTAACAATTTGAATGAGTAGATTTTTCTCCAAAAACGTATATTATTACCCTCCGACCAAATAGGTAATAATTCAATTTAATTTCTTTGCTGACAATTGGCATAATTAACAACTTTGATTACGATTAAGTTTAACCGTCACTGCACTCGGTAGATGCGAGGTATAGTCGGTAAGACGATATGTGTGCCATAGACTTCATACGACAAGAATTCAATTTTTTCGTCATGCCTGCACCAAAAGTTTAATTTTTAAATTGCGATTATTGAAGCGCTTGCAAATTTTCTTTTTCTTTTCGGCGTACAGTATAAAAGTCCATAGGCGTAACGTGATTAATTCAAATGGTGGAAGGTGCTTAGTGTTTATAGTGTTATAGTGTTTAAAGCTTATAGTGTTTCGGGTACACGAAATATATACTAGTTTCTGAATGTACCTAAAAAATGTACAGGGGGGTAATTTCATAGTATTTTATAAAAATTTATTACGATTATTACGTCAAAAACTCTGGTGTGTTACGGTAATAATATTATATTATATCGGACATAATTGAGTAAAGTTTTTGAGGGGAGGGGGGACTGGCTGACTGTCAATTGTTTTGCACTCATTGGTCCAAAAGTCAGTCGCTACGCTAGCCAATGACTTCATCGCCGACATTACAACAAAATATTTTACGACAAGCGTAGTCGCGTATGGTTGTGATATTCATAATAATTACACTTCATACCATAAATCATAATAATATAAAATACACTATATAATCAAAAAATTACTTTGGGACTTATACAATTGCATATATTATGTATTATTGTCCTAGTAAAAACACAGCAGAATAGTATTCAAATACTCTGGAAAGTATAGATAGATAGATACCTAATTAAAACACGTAATTTTTTTTTAATGATAACAGCGGCTCGATATTATATAGAATCGGAGCGACCGACGCCAGTACGCGATAAAAACATAGTTATATTATTGAATGAGGCCTTAAAGTATATTATTATTATTATTATTATTATTATTTAAAACAATATTAAACCAGTGGAAAGATTAAAATATATTATATTATCGTGTACGCATACAGCGAACGACGACAGTATTTCCACAAAATATATAACAATTATGTAACATATGGCATAACTGAACACGACTATCAGCTACATTCAACAAGTGTGCCATTACTCTGCTCTCTTCAACGAATAGCTTATATAATTCTATAATCTTTATATTATATGTATTAGGTATACGAAATAATATAATACTATAAACTATAATATTGTGTTAGGCATATGGCAGCTGTTAGTGCATATACCTAAAAGTATAGTGGTAGTATCCGACGTAAAATTCAGTGCAGGATTGCGAACTATCGTTGAAAAGTATATAGAAATATAGATAATTTAAACGCGTAATTTTTTATTAATGGTCTAGCACGGTAATAATAATGCTTTAAAAATGTACAGTTTAGTATGATAAAACATTTTAAATTATAATCATTAAAAAATGTCTCTGTTTGCATTTAAAGCTGAGCGTTCACTTGATTTGTAGCACTATAGCTTAAACGTCTTAAATTCAAATCAAAATAAATTATATATATGCACAAAACAGTGTTATCCTATTAAGTGTATACTGTACCCAGGGGAAATTAAGAATAACATGTTGTTTATTTGTAGAGATGTTTAAATATGTTATTTTATTTTTATTTTGTATAATACCGTATTATACCAGTATTATACCGTATACCGACTTTGGTAATTGGGGGCCCGGATCATAAATACAAACGGGGGCCCGGGGTGCTACTTGGTGTATAGCACCCTGGGCCAGTCCGCCCCTGGTTACTGATAGACAAAAGACATAAATAATAATATGCACATAATAATAATATGCATCTATTCTATCTAAAAATATCTTTACTATACACTATACAGTATATACACAGAATGTATTAACGGTAAAATGTAATGTGTTAACTATAAAAATATGTTTTTATTAAGAATGATTTTGATACTGTAATGAATCTGTAATGAAAAACTGAAAACACTAGAAACGTTTTTTTTTAACAATTGGCCTGGAGGTGGGAAAAAATTGGCCTCTTTAATTGTTTGTACACCTTAAAAAAACTGAAATGGCGTCCCCGACTGTACCTTATTAGCAGGGCTGTAAATTTCATGCACTAAAAAAGTCTTAAATATGCATACATTTATGCACTAAAAACAAGTGAAATATGCTTTAAAATATTCACTATAAAATTTAAAAATATGCAATTTGAAAAAAAATTATACCCACATATGCTGGATGAAAAAATGTTTTATTCAAATAAATATTGTAATTATAAAATGACTTTGAAAAATCTACTTATAAAAAAAATAATAATAAATGCTCCAATGTTCTATTGCTCTTCGACGACTGAAAAAAAAACATTAAACAAAGATAGAATACACTATCTACACGCAACACTCTCGTCGGTTTGTCCACCATGATATAATAGATTAAGATTAAAGATATGTTTCAAGTTTGACTTTTGACCACAGATATAGATACACGATAACAACAGGAGGTTACGGTATTGCATGCCAATCCAGACCGGGTTTAACACGTGTTCCTGCTATTATTACCACCGCGATAAAATTACAACGGTAAAATTGTAGCGTCCAAATTTAAGAAATTTTACAAAATATAAGAAAACATAATATTAAAATGAGAAAAAATCAATAACAAGAGGAACTCGCGAAATCATGTATTTATATGCCTTTACCGGTTGAATACGCAAGAATATCCAAAATAAAATTTCATATTTAATTTATAAATAACGCAAAACAAATTTTGATCAAATACATTTTCTTATGCGATGTAGCAAAAAAACATACAAATGCATGAAATTCACAGCCCATGCTAATTAGCTATATTAAAGTGCATCAACCACATATAATACCTACACTGGTAGAATGTATATCTATGTAACTTTAGCACGTGTTCGATACGGCTCAACGATCGAATAATATCATGTAATACCTACAATAATATAATATTATAAAAGTTGATTTAACGTATAGTTGTATTATCATTATATATGAAAATTGAAAGCTCATCGTACGAATTCGTGTGTCACCTGTAGAAAACCTGGAAACCAACTTGATAATAAATTGGGAATCAAATCGTAGTTTTTAGATTTATATTATATATGTAGGTATACCATATTCACAACATCGGAAGTATTATTATTCATAATTTAATTATGCAATTTTAATATAAAACTATATTATATATTTTATAATATTACGCAGTCATTAGGGTCCGTAAAAAACGTGTCTGCGGTCCGCCAGTTGGTGACCCCTGACCTATATGTATATGCGTGAACGGATAACTTACTGGCGATAACATATTAGATAAACGAAGTTCATTTAAGTACAATGTAGTTTTTAACGTTCGAGATAATGTTTATATCAATTAAATATAAAATATTATTATCTTTGTGTTAAAATTCGGTAAAACCCACTGCCTGCACATCCTGACATCCCGCGGTACCTGTGATGTAGGTTTGTTTCTTTTTCTACCTTTTGTTCCGTAACTTTACAAACCTATAGAATATATAAATACCACATTACAGGTATAGTCCATTAGAACGGTGGGCGTGTGCTGGTTCGCGAAGAGGAGATTTAGAACGGGAGATCAATGGCGGTAAGTAAAATAGGTGTTTTGTACGAGTCTACAGGCTGGCTGGTCCTGGATACCGGGCCTCGAAAAAATTTGGAGTAAGTTCATAGTTATTGTTTGATAATAATTTTAATTCGTAATGTAGGCTGATTGTCGTGTTGTAAACGGACCATCGCCCGTACACATATAAACCGGACATTCGTCCGAAGAAAGTATACCTATGCATTCTGTGGTCTCGTACATAAATAATGAATTATTATTATTGTTAATGGTTATATATTATTATGGTTAATAGCTGCTTATTATTATTGTTCTGCAATAAACAATGGGGGCCGAGGTCAAAGCGATGCGAAAATAGTTCGGTCAAAAAAAAAGATACAGTACATACCTATTAGTATACCGAACGACTATAATATATTACGGTTTTGGCCTTATTTTTTGTACACCGGAAATTCGAAGGATATCTATATATTGTTCGTGTAATGTTAATTCCTGCGTGGAACACAATATCTTACATTTTCTTCGAATAACATCTGTCGGTCGTAATATGAAAGGCCACAGCTGCAAAATAAATGTACCTATACAATACGTTATGGGATGCGAGAACGTTGTATTATTATAGTATATGCTTTGTTACATATTATATTATGTTTTCCGGTTTTAACCGGTGGGTGGCGGGTGGTGGGTTAGGCCGTTTTCGGTCTCGAAAAAATATAGTGCGCAGTACACTGCAGCTGTATTTTTATAACACGTGTTGTCTATAGTAAGTACTAAATACTAATGATTATTTTTTATTTCCAATTTTTATGTAGGGAAAATGAGTATGAACGTGTATGCTTAAGTCTCGTAATGGGGAGGGTTGATTGTTTTTATCTGAAAACAGATGCGGGTGGCACACGGCAACGGTACCGATGGTGGTAAGGGAGGTGTTTATAAGCTAGCTTGACTAGTACTTGATTCACATAATCTGGTGTACACCCGCATCAGAAAAATGCTGGTTGCATAGCCTCGTTTTCCCCTTTAATTCCTAAACAATAAATAATTATCGTTACCCGCATGAGATAAAAATCCCCTAAAAAATGTTAATGACTCGTTGCACAGTCGATTTGGTTTTATATCCCATCAGTCGTCACTCGTCATTACTCATTAGTCAATACCCATTACCCACTTTGGTAAATTACAATTCGGATAATGTTAATAATATTATGTAGGAATGTTATTCGACATGGGTTAAACAAATATATAGTAATAATAACAGTTAATACTCATACGAGATACTGACAGTTTTTTACACGTACGTCGAGGATATTTTTTTTACCACTAATGTGATAATTTCACTAAGAAATTGTTTGAAGATCAAGTTGATGTTTATAAAGTAATTAGTGGCATCTGTTATTCAGTTGTTTTTAGCGTTAACTATTTATGTCACTTGTTTCAAATGTGTTTCTCGTTTATTGTTGTCTATACACTTCCATCATTTATAAGATAATAATTGTTGACGTGCTACCGAATAAAATCAATTATTAAACATATTTTCAATAACCTCGATATTTTCATTTTTAATACAATGATGCCTATAATATATTAAACTTGTTTCAATAACGATTTCTGAATAGGACAATAAATATATATGCTATTTATAATTTGTTAATTCAATGATTTGTGTGCCGTTGTTGCAGTTACTTTTCGTAGTAACTTTATTGATTATTAATTATTAGTAATTCAATTTAGGTTTTAAAATCTAAAATAAACAAATTTTGACAAGTAATACGCTTCGTTTCTCGTTATTTAACGATTTTAAAAAAAAAAAGCATCATTTTGTTCTAAACTAAATTATAATTAGCCTTATGTTAGTGTATCTTTGATGTAGTTCTTGCGTTCGTCCCCTGACGGAAAAAAAGTGGTACGATGGTGTTTCATGTACTTTAAGATATTTTATCGTGAACGCAGGGGAGCCATTTTGAATCGTGTCGTGGCACAGAGGCTGGGAAATCCTACAAGCGAGATGAGAAGTTTTTCGTCTACCGTTTGCTTGGTTAGGTTACCCATGTCGTCGGCGGAGCGGTGGTAGTCGTGGTACAAATAATCATTAGTGGCGACGGCTACAAAGGGCGTTTTTGTTTTCTCTCTCTCTATTTTTTTCGATGTGTATTTGTTTTCGGTTGTGAAAGACCATCGGCGGCGTAGAAAATACGCAAACAGACACGGTAGACACAAGCGAGAGAGAAAAGAGGCGGTGGTGTTGGATATGGCGGAGATGGCCCGCGCGCAGCTATGTCGAAAAGGGGGGAAAAGACGGCGGCGATTTTAGACAACCGAAATCAGCGGCGCGGCGTTCGTGCCGGAGACAGATGTAGGGCGAAAACCGGTTTTCCGTAGGTACGCGCGCGCACACAATTCACTCGGCCACCACCTGGACGTGTGTGTGCTCCTCTCTTGTTTCTGGGCGCCGGAAAAGGGGGACTGACCCAGACAAGTTATTCGCCTCCGTTGGCCGGGCGAGCGTCGCATCGGAATATATATATAAAAAAAAAAAGAGATATTTAATAATAAAAAATAAAATCATACATTGTCGGAGAACGAAGAGAGAATATTACGTCAGTGGTATAAACGTGACAATAATAATAGGGGCTGCGCGCCCCTTCTTAATCCACGCGACTCCCTCGTCCGTTATAATATAATATCATACGAGTATATGTGGTGAAACGATGAGACGACGGATGGAACGCGACGACATTAGAATATTATGTGTAATTACATATTTATTAATGTCGAGTATATACGTAATAATATTGTTTACTTTAAAATACGGGTTTTATGTTTTTTGGTGTGGTTTTTTTCTTCCCCGTCGTTATTCCCCTGCGATCATTATTAAACTATATTATAATATATTATTATTTCTTAGTTTATTACTACCCAAACGTTGGGAATAATATTTTAAACGCAGCGGCGGTTGAATTCAACACTACTGTCGCGACATTTCCAGAAATCGATGAAAATATCGCTCGCTGCCTTTATTTAATATTTTTTTATATAAGTTAAAAGCTTATAACTTATTACTGCTTACTAAAGCTATATCATTGTTGCATTTGTATGTTTTTGTGGGGTATTAGATGCATGCTAACTAATAAGTAAGCTACAAAAAGACAATATGAAAAAATATATTAAACGTTTTTAGTGAAACTTTTGCATATTATGTGATTTTTTAGCTTAAATGGCATATTCCTTAATAACAATTCCTTAGAGGATATTTTATGATCTCATTTAAAAATTCTAAATTAAAATACGTACCGTTCATCAATCGAAATTAATTTAAATACTCGTATACTAATTTATGTGTATTTGGTATTCTAGTTTAATTAATTTAGACCGAAATAAATGGTCGTTTTACGGGTTTCCATACATTTTCATACATTAAAAACACTTATAGGCATAGGCGCAATTTCAATAAAGAAACTGAGGGTGCTTAAGCTCTGCATTTTCTTGGCATTTAAATTCAATTATAACTATGAGGCATTTATGACCTTTTTGAGCAAAAATGTTTTATGACAATTTAACATTGAAGACTTATTTAATAGTGCATTAGGTAAATTTTATAAAAATGAATACAATAGTCAATTTTAATTTAACAAAATTTAAAACAACTTTTTTATATTTTATTCAAAAAATATGACAAATAAAGTATACTATATTAGTATACAAGGTGTAACAGAAAAACTGAGACTTAACGAAAAAAAATGACGCTACTTAAACGTATGACAAAAGTTGTAAAAAATAATATGATTAGTAAATAATTTAAGAATTAATATACTCATGTCAGCAAATTTCCAAAAAAAATATTATGAAAGAAGTTATTATAATAACTTACGTATACGTTCCAAATTCATTTAATCAAAAAAATATTGATATATCAAAAATTCAAAAAATAAACTACTTGACTTAGATAAATGTTTTTAGTATCAAAATTATTGTTTTTATAATCAGATTCACAAATTGGCTATTTTGAATATATCTAAACAAAATTGAAATCAAATTTAAAATTTTTCATTTTCAATGTTAAAAAATAAGTACCTAATTAAAATATATAAATAATTTTTTGCATATATATTTGAAACTATAATAAGTGACTATAAATTGTATATAAAAAAACAATTTAAATATTAATTAGAACAAAAGTTATTTCAAAAGTCAGTTATATTTATTACATCCTGTATAGGATAATATTATACTATATAATACCATACGGCATACACAGTTACACAGAATGTCGAAAACTTGGAACTCATAAGTGAACACCAACTGACAAGTGATTCGTATATCGTAATTAGGTTTTTGTCCGAAGGGAATGTTTATATTAGTAGATACTCGCGATACTATTGTCATAGCGCTGAGTCGCTGCCGAACTTGACAGCTGATAATAATATAACCGACCACAACGACCGGGTTTAGTAGACACATTGGAAAATAAATATAAATGTTCTAAATAGATTTGAATTTGAAAAGATGACAAATTGTCGAGTTCATTGTTTCATTCATTATACTCTGATACCCTCATGTCTGATGATAAACTGTTTTTGTTGTTGTTGTAAGGAGAAGTTTTGACACATATACACATAAATAAAATTATTAGAGGGTGCTAATTTTAAAATTGGGGGTGCTAATACCCCTTAAGCCCCCCCCTATTTGCGCCTATGCTTATAGGTACTGATTACTGGCACATACTACTTTCACAAGGATAAATAATATTAAAATCAATAGTATTTTATTTGTTTTTCTCGCGAGTAGTTGATCTTGTAATATTTTTCACTATAAAAAATATAAACTACAACTTAATAAAAAATTAAGTTGACAACGCTAATTAAATACGTGTTCTCATTGTCATCCTGAAAACCCTTAAGCCGGGTCTGAATAGAGTGTATTATGTATTTAATTTTTTCACTTTCTACAGTTTATACTACCATATTGGCAATAAACAATTGTCAGATTATTCACGCATTCTCCGAAAGTTAAAAAAAAAAATATTTAATTAAGGTTTCAATTACAAAGATTATTAGCCTAGTATTATTTACAAACTAAAAGTACTTAAACAATATTAAAAAAGAGAAAAAGGAACATATTATGTTATACTCAGGTGTATTGCAAATTATTTCTAAACCAATAAGTTTGATAAAATTGAAAATATTGGCGTTGTTGTTTTGATTGAGGGCTTCTTCGAGTGATGATGAATTGTTGAGGAGATGACGTGAGGAAGTGAATTTGTGGCAGTTCGTGATTATGTGTACCTAGTTCGAACATGCTTAACTAATAATAATAAACATTTATCTTAAAATGATAATCCTGCTCGTATTCAAAATTTTGATGAAAATGATATTTCAAACAATTTTAAGAATACCGAACATGTTAATATTTAATTTTTACAAAAAATGAATTATTTCTTGCTATATCTACTCGATTTTTTAAACAAACTGAATAGAATTTTAAATGTAGTAGATAATATAATTTTACTAAAATTAAATGATTGAATAAATATTTTTGACCTGTTATTGAATTATTCAACACATTAAAATTGCATTAGTTATTTCAATAATAATCCATATGTATTTTATAACATTTTCTTTACACATAGATAAAAACTGTTAAGTAAATGTTTGTACAGTCTTGCAGATATGTTTGTCATAAATTTAATTTTGGTAGACAATCACATAAAACAAGGGAAGTAACACTTTAAATACATATATAGACAACTGATATTTCTGTTATTTGCCTTTCTAGTATTTATTCTAATGAACTATTTGTATTAAAATACCTAACATGACTATATATATAGCATATACAATATCTTTTTAATTACTGCGCAATGATGGTAATAATTAGTTTTTAAAAATAAGCGTATATAAATCATAATTTATCATAATTATTTTGATGGTTTCACAAAGGCAATGTTTTAAATATATTACTTTTTAATAAGAAAAATAAACGATTGTTTATTATTATAATTTATTATTTATTTATCAGTATAAAAACCAAAAAAGCTATTGCTTAATCATTCCACATGATCACATCACCTAAGTATTGATATTAAATGTGTTAATATCACGGCCTCAATGGTGATTCATTTTTCTTGATTCAAATTTTGATGTCATTAATCGTTATTACAATGAACTATTTATTAATAAATTAAAATCTCATTACAATTTAAGAGCTGTCTTCAAACTTAAACCTTTCGACTTTACCTTCGATCGTCAATCTTCGGATTGACGTTTTATTCTCCGTTTTAATTGTATACTTAAATCAAAAGTTATCAATTAAACTAGTAATATTATAATTTATAATTACATTTTATAATGTGTTACACGAATACGAGTAGGTATATTACCTTAATTATTTGTTGACTGTCAAAGTGTCCTATCTATGGACTCAAGAATATTGGGTTTAATGATTACCACGTACATTAACTGCACCAATGTATGTAAATAAATTAAGCAGTATTATGACTTTATAAGTTATAAAAATATTTATTTGATAATTTTATTTTAGTAAAATTATATTATCTACCACATTTTAAATTCTGTTCAGTTCGTTTTAAAAATCGAGTAGATATAGTTATTTTTAGTATTGAAATGAAATAATATTCATTTTTTGTCAAAACTAAATATTAACATATTCGGTATTCTTAAAATTATTTGAAAAAATATACTCATCATAGTTTTGAATACGAAGCAGGGATTGTCATTTTAAGATAAAATGTTTATCATTATTAGTTAAACAATGTTTGAACTACATAATCATGTAACATCATATAATCTTCTAACACCATAATCAAGCCCCAAATTCGCTTTCTCACGTCATCTGCTCATTTGCTCAACAATTCTTCATTACTCGAAGATAAATAAAATACCTATTAGCTATTAATAATTATTATTTTTATTAATATACTAATGTATAATATAAAACTATCATAATGTATTTATTTTTAAGGTTTAAACACATGACATATGTTATATTTAGTTGTAAAAAAAATTGACCAACTTAAACGTGTAGCATAGCAGTTGGTATTTTTAAATAAATAATTAACATTTTTTATCTTGCATATATTTTATAAAATAAGTATGAAGAAAATGTAAAATGTATCACTTAAATAAATTATAAAAAGTGCGCAACAACTAAAACAACTTAGACATATTTTAACTGAAGTGTAATATTATTCTATTTTGTTTTTATACACGTCATAACACTTCTAACTCCATCAGCATGTTGAATATAAAAATTTGCTTATTAATTAGTGTTAACTATTTACCAGTAGTTATTACATATTAGTAGGGCCCGGATTTTATTCAAAAATTATTGTTAAACATATACATATATATGCACTCAAAAATTAAAAAATAAGCAAAAAAAATGTATTGTGTGTTAAAAAAACCAAACATTTAAAAAATTTAAAAATAGTATTAGTTATAGTTAGGGCTAGGAAAATAAAGCACTAAAAACCTACAATAAAGGAATTAAAAAATTGCCAATAATGCTACAAAAAAAAAGCATTTTAACCAAGAAAATGCAACTAAAAAAGACTTGAACATTTTTAAGTTTAGCTGAAAAATATTTTTAATATCAAAAAAAAATTTATTAAACACATTTTTATATGTTCACACCAAGTAATTCTTAGAACAACTAAGCACATTTTATAAATATTAAAAAATTAAAAATTGTTTTATTAAATGTCGATAAATGTCAACGTATTATGTAACCACTACTCCCCACTCGGTAATCACTTTGACAAAATCTAAGAATCAATTTTCAGAAATATTTTCCGATAAGGCGATAATATTGATAAAAGATAAAATTATACGATAGAAAAATAGGACTATACAGAGTGTATAGGCATTAGGTATAGAGAAGGTATGTACTTCCTAAAAATAATTGAACTTAGAAAAATTTTAAATAATATTATTTCTGTAATGGGTTTTTTCCTGTGACTTCGAATATTATCGAATACCATAATTTATATTTATATAATATTATAATGTTTATTAATTGCATGTCCGTGTACTAACTATAGTCTTATCTGAGTACCTATGTATACATTAATTATTTGATAATTTGTCATTTAAATTAGATATTACCATATAGTGGTAATATGATAAAAGCATTTTTATTTTGCATTTAACATAAATACTTAAAAGTTAAAACTGTATGTTCTAATATTAGGTTGAATGGCCGTCATAATATGCTTCGCACATATTATTATTGTATCCTTTCAAATAATTTCTTCTGTCCGTATATAAGTCGTCCGTATTAAGAATAATAATGCCACCGCGTATAGATGGTATAATAATAAAAAAATCAGCAATTAAATCATAAAGGTTTCCGTGTCTAAAAGAATGTTATACTAATATCGTTCATCGTCCATCAATATTGGTTCGAAAATTTCGAAAATTATCGTCTTTGATCACTGTATGATAATAATATTATATTATGTGGTAGGTATATAATATTGTGTACCTACACATATCTTACTATACTGGCACGGAGACGGTGCATATACATATATGTGTGTGGCTCCAAAGGTGAGCATTTTTACGTGTGTCTGTGCGTGTACCGTGTAGTATATTTCTATAATATTATTATATTGTATACCATTTATATGGCAATGGTCTTGGGCCTTCACCGTAGGACGAAAGAATGTTATTTGCAGCTGTCCTTTATTCGACGGAGGGTTGTCGAGTTTCCCTTTTGGTGGTCGTATAATAATAAAAAAACTAATTTTTTTCTCTTATTTTCTTTCTTCTCAAGCCTGCGGTTCACAGTTGGAGGAGGGGTTGTAGCCCAGAACGAGTCGTTTTGACGAGGGTTCTAATATATCGGTTTCCTTTTACCATGCACGTACCAGCACATTGTCTACCGGGACCTAAGAAACCTTCTGAAAAATACCTACAATTCTGCCAACCTAATAAAAATACGTTTGTCTTTATGTTATAATACTCGGTCCGTCTAAATTCAAAAGATAGGTATAATAATATTATTATAATGCTTCAAGAAATAATATCATTTTGATGTTTCTATGTGTAAATTATTATCTCCCATTTTCGATTGAACACGATATTTTACTATAATTCTTACTGACAAATACTTAACATTCAATGATAATGCTCTAAATATTCCAAATTTCCATTAATTTGTTCTATGAACTATCAGAATTATTGATCAATAATTAACACTGTTTTTAACATAATGTATTGCCGTAGGTACTTAAAAAAAGTTTAATGTAATTATTAATTTTTGTACTTTTATATATTATATTATATTATTTAATAACAATAGGTAAGTACAACAAACATTATTTTTCATTAATCATATAAATTAATATTTATGTAATTGTATATAATATAGTTAAAACTTTGAAACCAATAAATGAAAATAATGGAAATCATATGAAATAGAAATAAAAATATAAAATAATATGAAAATAGACAATAATATATTAAAACTATAGTACCTACCCGTACCTACCTAAGTTACTAAGTTAGGTTGTTAGATATAATTGCACTTAGTTTATTATACACTACTGACTATATTTAGCTAGGTAATTAAATAATTAATCATAAAGAAAATAATAAAATATTTTTTTTTATTAAGTCACACGATGATATTGACACCATCGCACTTAGACCGCAATCTACTGATTACAAAAAAATCAACATTAGTTGCTCTTATTTATACGAATTATTATTAAGTAACAGATAATTTTATAAGATTTCTGTGTAGGTAAATTAGAATTTTGGCCATCTATTATCATTTTCGAACCACCGTGTGTCTGGGCGATTCTAAGGGAACGCGCACTCCAGACGGCTGTTTCAAAATCAATACCAACACGCAACAATTATGTTAAATATAAACAATAATTGTGTTTAAACTACTACGAATTGCATCATAGTTCAACTCATCTTATTTAAATTTGTTTACAAAAGAACTCTGAAAGAAAATATAATACTAATGTATTCGCTTTTAATTATTTTATTTGATAATTAACACCTCATCGGCGTAACATAATATTTTATCAAGTATTGATAGTGAAAATTCGGGTTGGTTTAAATTTAACCAATCAGAAAAGCCTGGTAGTGAAACAATGTAGAGTATGTTAAAATGCCACACGGACACAATAATTATTAATAATTACCATGGTGCAATACAACTGTGGTGGCTGCACCAAGACAATTTGATTTTATACCACCACCGCTGCACTAAGTTGTTCGTGGATATCGTGGTGGTATATCTTGATCAATTCTTTTTCATTTATATTATTTAATACCTAATATTGTTATCCTTGTGTATATTTTAATGATTTGGGGTCATAATAATAATGGCATTGTTACTGATCAATTCTGACATTTTCATAATCTGGTTTTAATTAATATAGATATCAGCACAATAAATAAATAATAGCATATAAATATTCATTGATTTTAAAAGTTGTCACTACAGCCTGCTTTCTGTCTTCTTCATTAAAGTATTAGAAATTGACTTCCCACTATGGTTGATAATGAATAATGCTCGAAATATTAGGCAAGTAACTGTGTGGATCAAATAAAAATGTTTGTATTTTTTTTAATGTTCATTATATAATTAGTTAGTTAAGGATGTAGCCAATTTTACAAAACAGCATTTGTCTCGGCATTTGTCGATGATAAAACGTGTAGGACGCTCTTACACATATTATTAGGTTTTTTTTATTACGAGGGTTTATCATGGACGGCCAACCCTCATCAGTGGATACAAACGTAAAGGTGCCCACATATTCACATAGGGGACGGAATATCTTGTACGTTACCCATTTATAAATATCCATTATAATAATATATTATATACGTACAATACAATATACTATATAATATTATACACGTATTCTTGGTTTATTCTAACGGAATATATTTGACGGTCGACGTCCGACGGTGTTCAATATCAGCTGTTGAACACGTCGGGCGGTAATTTTATTATAATGGGATACAAAGTCTCTGTCGATCTCGACGCAGCTGCAAACTGGTTATATCATATAAATATATACATACGGGTGTGTGTGTGTGTGTGTATGTGAAACATAATAATTCTTATTTTTTCAATACAATATGCTTCAATAAAATAAAATTATACGTATCTATATTATATAAATGCGATATAAGGTGTCACCTGCTTTACAACCGAAATACGCTGTGTACTGGCCGGAAACATAAGTCACGCACTCTTTGAGAATTATGCGGGTATACATATATATAGCACTCAACAGGAGGTGTGAAATTTAGGTTAGTAAGTAGGTAGTGTGTATGCGTACTGCGTGCATAGAATAATATGACGTGTGTGTGCGTATGTGTGTGTGTAGGTCTCTGTATACAAGCTGGTTAGATTTTTGGCAAAAAAATTACATTTAAAAATGTTTTTGTGTGTATAAAATATAATAATATATTCTATATAGCCGGGCCGCATAAACGATCGGTAAGTACTTATTGGTTCTATAATACAGAAATCGTATCAATAAAAATATTGTCTGATGCGTAAACGATTTCATGTTTTATCGAACCGATGAATATGTTGTTATTAGTTCGATAAATGAAGGGCTGATTTTGGTTCGAAAAATAATAAAAAGAGCTCTATAACTTTCATAGACTTATAGAAATGGACGGAAAATTAGGTATATGATAACGCGTGCAAGAGTGGAGCTTGTTACGAAAGTATCGACCGTTATTAAAGCTATGTATTGGCTGTCCTCGGAACAGTGTCATTTCTCGCACTCTTATAATAAAGCTCATGCCATCTCTCTTAATCCGTTTGGCACGATCACTCCTCCTAGTCCTCGGGACAATTGTATTAATGTTCCGTCTATGATAACTTTATTGAACTAACAGTGTGTTATCATAAATTGTAGCATAATATACTGTTTCGGCTGGTACGCCCAACAAAATTTTGTGTGGGAAATTACCAACAATAGGGAATATAAAGGAGATAATTAAAGAAAGAAAAAAATGTAGATATAAATATAGTAATATGTGAATAATATTCGATAATAATAATAATAAAAACGAGGCCTTAACCTATGTTAGTACCCTTAACTCAGGCGATCACAAAACGATCCACCGTACTAACTGCAGCATATAAAATATAAATAATTCAATAATAAGAATATAATTCATCTGTTGAACAATATTATAAACGTTGCAACAATAATAACAATAATATCACGGTACGACCTGATGTTGGTGATATGGCGCCGCGACGGAACAGCTGGTTTATATGACGACGTGTGATATCACGTGTATGTGTGTATGTGCCAATGATGTAATACCCGA
>NC_042493.1:99807726-99819704 GCF_005508785.2 Acyrthosiphon pisum
CCAATAACTATTTATTGAACCAATATAGTTTTGTGCAACCGGCCCTAAATCGGTTTAAAATTATCCTACATTATCCCACACCGGGATAATGAACCATGTAAATGATGTGGTGCAAACATTCCGGTGCATTATTTTTCACACCGGTTTAGTCTAGCGAATTTCTTAACTTAATGCATTCGCACTGCGACGAGGGACGGGCGATAATGCATAAAACGAGCGAATTTCGGTCGTACTGCGAAAACTCGTACTGACGACGGTTTTCATGCGTATTACATGCCTACTAGCGTGTAGAGCATTTGCGTATAAATAATAACGGTCGCACGAGCGGCCGATCACGACGCACTCGTCAGGGCAACAACACCGGTACTAATTTCCCTCCGCTATGTCCACTGTCCAGGCCGCCGTGGACGGTCAACCGACAGATAATCTTATCTGACGTTTGGTGGCGGCACGGCATGTACGCTGATTGTAGCGTCGACATATACTAATATATAATATTGTTCCATATTATAATCAAACAACCGATTTATCATTTATTGAATATACCATACTACCATGAACCACGATTAATAGTTATCAAATAATTACATATTTGTTCAATATTTTAAGCAACAGTGATGTACTTTATGGAACCGATAAACATATATAATATAATGGTTTATCGACCCGATAGCAAGCCTTAGTGCTGTTTTTATATCGATCGTTCATATGCATCCAGACATATAAGTTCTATACACCCTCGAATACAATTTTTAAATTACAACATCACTAAAATCGTTATTCTTGGTTTTAATATGTAATTTCGTCCAAAATTTGAATTTAAAATGTCTGTAAAAAATAACTTACTGTGTTTATATATTTTTTTAGATTGTTCGGCTACTATATATTATGAACTATTTATGAGAACCGCTGTTTTAAATATTCAATCCATAGCTATACAAATAGAAAATTTTATAATTTTTTATATACAATAATTGATAATTTTTTTCAACATTTGAACGTTAAATATTTATAAAAAAAAATCATGCATGTGAAATTATGATTTATCGCTAGACTCGAAATCTAAAAAAAGAGAGTGATCGTAATAATATAAAATGCATACTCAATAATAATGGTATTAAATAATTCATTTTTTTTTTTATTATATTAGGTTATCGCGTAAACTTAGATAACAGAAAACTGACATAATATGTACTGTAGTAATTATTTAAGTATAATAAAAAAACATACTTTAAATAATTTAAGATGTATAATATACGTATAAACTTTATAATTCTGTTACTTCAAAATAGTATTACTATATATTTACATATATATTTTACTACTATTGATTTCAAATAACTGCCATAACGCTGCACTGACAATAAAATTAATATTTGAATTTTTACGATCGTCAATAAATTACCAAAAAAATAGTGCAAACATAGACTTTAATAATAATGTACTCGTAGACCGCCCCTGTAAATACAAATCTGATCTACGATAGAGGGTGCCGATAAATAGAGCTGAAATTCAGTAGCTGTAAAAATAATGTAGCTGCAATTGATGTCTCTCGACTCTCTCTAATTAATTTACATAACTACCTGTAGTATGATTATTTTGAAATAAAAGTTAAAATGGATACAAAAAATTCTTATTATAGGTACTTATAGTGCTATACATACTGTACAATGTACGTCGAAGAATACCAGCAATATTATTAATAGGTTGGTACCTTTGCATCGATATTATGTTCCCAGCTATAAGCTATAACATAATATCTAATGTTATGAAATAATTTTATATTAATTTTTTTTTGTATACAACTTGCATGAAACTGGAGAATGGCCGACGTAGTCACGTCGCAGTAACGTTTTAATTTATAAGCTATATATAGCTGCTTTATAAAAACCTTGCCGTTTGAGTGTAATCCTGCGACCGGCGCGCATCGCGCCCCACCGCCACCACTAGAGATTCGACATCGACACTCGACGAGGCAGTTGCAGTCGTTGCCTATGTTATTTTGCATGGAGGTGGTATACGGATGTGCGGCCACTGCGGCGTAAGCTCATACAATATTGTGAGTGGCGCATGCCCAAAACGCCAGCCAAGGCAGTCAAATAGGCTGCTTCGGGCCGCCGGGTACATTGTATATAGCCGCTCTACTAGCTAGGTGGGGGACATCTCGCCCAGTGCTTAGCAAGTAAATTATTTGATATTAACTGGAATGTCCCGCCTCACCCCGCTCCCAGCACGCAATTAGAATACTGGAATTAATTCTGGAAAGCAGATGTCTTGATAAAGTAATTAATAATAATAAACATTACGACGACGCACTGTCGCCCGTCTCCTGCATAGTGCATAGGTACTGCATATTGCTCAGAAATCTGCTAATCGATTACGATTATAGAGACTAGAGTGCTCACCACCAAATCATAGATAATTTTGCTACAGATAAATGATTTAATTATTGTACAAGTGTACAAATGTACCTACGCAACATTATATTAATATTTATTTATTTAGTTGGTATGTATAAATATAAAAATACCTAAATACAATTTTTATAGTTTTGTTTTATTTCATGGAACGTTACTTCCCCCGTGGGAGCACGCCAATGTACGGGGCGCTAGAGTTAAAATGCCTAGGGGCGGAAAAATGGAAAGTCCATTCCTGATGAAACCTGATGGTTAGGATATTATCAATGCTGGTATTTGGTTTTTTTACGATAATTCAATTTTTAAGTAAGTGAGTTATAAGCATTTTTAATTTACGCTAAATTATATACGCAAAACTTTATAAAAAATTGAACCATACGAAAAACCCACATATATACACCGATAATGTTCTGACCATCGACTTTTATAGTAGGTATAAATTCACTCTAATTTTTAAATTAACCGAGTTAAACTAATCGATCTTCTGAGCGTAAATTTGTTATTTTATACGCACTCGCAAGACGGAGACAACAAATGGCCGTGCTCCTCTCTGAAATTCAACACATCCATTGCAACGACCTGATCGGCCGCAAACCCATCATTTGCCCACATTTTTCTACTCTGCGTTCCATGGCCGATTTATTGTTATATATAATAATATTATGTATCACTCTACAGGTTATTGAAAATATACCAGTGCTGTAATATACACGAAATTCACGTATAGTACAAAGGTTTGGTGACGAAATTCACTAACGGCCTTGTATAACTGTATACTTGTTTATCATTATATTGTTGTTGGACCTTGGACGCATACGTACTATGTACGCTGTACGTATTGTACACCTATACCGTTAGTCCCTAACTTCTTAGAAAATTTCTATACGAATACCCACTGTTAGTCGTCAGACCTTCGTAATATTAATGGCCACACGTGCAGTTACAATAATAAAATAATATAATAGAATAATATAGTGTGCTATATAATATGGACCATTGGACCATAGGAAGGTTGCACGTACCTACAAGTCGATATAGCGCAGTATTGTGTACACAAATATATTTCGTTTTATTATCTGTTATTCGTTCCTAAGCGGCAAAATGTTTTTTTGTTTGGGACTTTGATCTACCAAAACACATAATAATATTTTAAAGATACGAGAAAAAAAAATGTGCGCGCAGCATTTTATATTTTTATAATGCTCGTTACTATTGTGCATAGGTCCTGTAGCAGGACACAAAAATATAATGTGTTGTAAGCGACATCCGATCGACGGGAAAGCTAATATTTTATAGATGTGCGATGTGCCTTATTTAGACCCATGTCATTTATCTTGTTAACTGTAAATACTTAGAATTTTGATTATTGTCGCCGTTCTTGAAATTCCGGTATACCTATATCCGGTACCCAATTATTCGACAGACATCGGTCGGCGGCGGTGACAATATAATGTATAATGATTAATGACGATTCATGGCGTCTTATAAAATATATACCGTCTAGGCTTGTATATGGCGCAGGCTACCATTAATCATTATCCTTATAATAAGTATCAAGTATACAGTGTACAGTGTGTCCCGTTTTAAATGTACCACTAAATATCTCAGCCCGATAATCTTTCGATTGAAATACGGTTTGCTGCAATAGCTAAGGGGTACTGAAGTGCACATTTAAGGACGAATTTCAAATTTTTAACTCTTGTAGTATGCGCATGCGCAATACAAATTTTTTTTTTTAATTGCAACACCTATATTTGTCGCCAGATATGTATAGATTATTTTATTCTAAGTAATTTTGATCCACTGACCATAGTTTTAAACCTAAAATTGAATGAGTTACAGCTTTTGGAAATTTAAAAATAATTAAATATTTTTGATTTTACCTAAAACATTACACATTAGATAAAAAAAATAAACATAAGTCAAAACAATGTGACGGAGTAATTTTTTATTTTAATCTCGTACATCACATGTTCACTTAAAATCTATGAAAAAATCACTAAATTCAAGCGTGTAATGTTTTTGGTAAAATCGAAAACATTTAATTATTTTAAAATTTCCAAAAGCTGTAATTCATTCAATTTTAGGATTAGAATTACGGTTAATGGATCAAAATTACTTAGAATAAAAAATCTATCCATACCCGGTGACAAAAATAGGTGTTGTAATTAAAAAAAAAAATTGTATTGCGCATGCGCATACTACAATAGTTAAAAATTTGAAATTCGTCCTTAAATGTGTACTTCAGTACCCCTTAGCTATTTCAGCAAACCGTATTTCAATTTAAGATTATCGGGCTGAGATATTTAGTGGTACATTTAAAACGGGACACACACTCTATTATATATAAATACATAATATATGCCTAATATAAAAACATATCAGCTCGATGATCCTAAATTCTCTATCTACAGTCGTTTATAGTTCTCGATGAAACCATTTCGGAAAACCGAAATAATAATAATAATAAAATAAATAATATATTATTTATTATATGTATATAGTGGTGGCCAAAAATTGTGATCACTCGGAATTCCATGCAATTTATAATATATAGGTAGTACACGCTACACACTACACGCACAGAGTTTAATTTTATACCTACCACTGTTTGAAATAAAATATCAAATCGGAGTTCAATGCGGCCTGTAGCAAATCTTATTATTTCAGGTAAAAAAAAAAATGGTTATCAAAATCTGACCACTCTACAAGTCCTGAGGGCTGAGTTTTTCCTGTAAAATCATTTATTTTGATAAAATATTATGTACATATTAATACACCGTATCAATCTTATACCAGCATAATTAAGGTGGCAAGTAAAATGTAAATAATAATTAAACATTTTTATAGGATTACAGAAAGTCTGCACTGTGCTATAAAAGTAGCTCATATATTATTTTGTTTTATCTCGCCAAGTCTTTAATGCGTATACATTATTATTTTTAAAACACAGATATTAATTATTTTATAATATTCATTTGTACGTAATTTATTTTTATTTGTGTCTCTGTTAGTTTTTTTGTATTATTATCACCATGTCTATTAGTTTCTTTGTGTCAACTATTATATTATATCATACCGTAATGTTTTGATAGTGGGCATCTGCCCGATGATTATTATAATTTAATTTTTTTTTTATATTCGTTATTATGTTTTCACAATCTGTACCAGCAGGCACAATAATAGAGTATGAGCTACATAAAAGACAAAACATGAATAATTCGACTGATGACCCTTTCGTCTTTAAATAAATAAATCAATAATTTTTAAGCATTTAATGTTTCGATGAGCAGAGTAGAGTGGTAGAGTGGTACCCTTAAAAATGCTGTCCATTACTCCACTAATCTAAACTTTAAATGCTTATAAATTATAAGTTATAGTTGATGAAGTACTTGTCCGTAATTTTATCTTTATAGATCGAAATACAACAAAAAATATTTTTGATTCAAAATATGAAATATAAAATGCAGTGTCATTCAAAAAAATCAAAAACTTAAAAAATTATGACGATATTGAATAATAAAAAATATGATTCTTTTTCCAGATATGTTGTTTTGTCATACATAATATAAAATTTTGTAATAAAAATATTTTTAAATAGTTGAAACTTTACGAAATAATGAGTGTATGCAAATAAATGGATCACTCTTATATTATGTTGTGTACAATAATATATAGGTATACCGGAATTAAAAGTATATATAAATTGTAATATTGTTGACTATTGATGCGGGTTGATAGTTATTTAATAGATCTCCAAACTGCAACGCTCTAAAACAAAATTACTCGGACTTCATATAGATGCTCACTTGCAAATTATTAATATACTGCGATGATATAATATAATATTATTATTACTATATACAGTATTGTAAAAAATACTTTTAATTTGTATTCGGAATACATATTCGAATAGTTCTTAAAAAAATATTTTCAGAATACTGAATATTTAAAATTATTCGAATACTATTAGAAATTAGAATACTTTTTTTCACAACTAGTTTTTGTCAGTTTTTGAATGGTTGGTAATTATTACAATTTATTATTTAATAATTAAAAATACGTTGTAATCATAAGTTATTTATAAATTTTGATCACATATGATACGGCCGATACATGTTGTATTCCGTACATTGGTGTTTTTAAAAATAATCATATCGTGGGCAAATATTATATTTCGTTCAAAGAATAAAATTGACGTTCATGATATTTATTTATTATTATTTTACGTTCAAACTATTTTTCTGGATTGGAAAAAAGTATTTAAAATAGTATTCAAATATACAAAAGTATTCAAATACTTTTATTCGAATACTTTACAAGACTGACTATATATAAGTTTTACAGTAAAATTCGACGGTACCTACTATATATTATTGCTGCGTGTGCCCAGCTGATATTGTGCTAACAGGTAGTTCTATAACCACTTTAAAAATCCAACTGCATTTAAAACGTTATACTGCTCATATGTACGATTAGTGTTTGATCGTAATTCTATTGTTTGGTCGCTGAGCAAACAAATACTTGAATCGGTTCACAATCGATTTTTAATGATGGCATTCTTTAGGTGTGTTATATTTCGTCAGCCTCACACGTCTCATCAGCCACTGTTGGCTTTATTAAACCTCGAACCATTGGAAACTAAAAGAATAAAGACGGATTTCTGTTTTATTCTTAAGAGGAAGCTACACCCGCATAAGTTGTTTCCGTCTAAAAAAAGCACAACATAGCAAAAACTGTTTTGCGCGGTACAACTATGCTCCCTCTGTATGTAAGTATAGTAGAATATAATTACTAAAATTCTACAATGCATTGGGAAGAACTTTATCTGTGTTGCAGCGTTTTTATTATTTGGATAATATTAATATAATTAATGTTATTAGTTTGAGAACAATAAGTTAGTTATTTTTGTTTTTTCGTTTAACCATTAAAAACTATTGGTATGTGCTATAAAAAAACAAAAACGCTACGACACAGATTAATTTCATGTGCGTCCGCGATAATATCACAAATACTGTTGGCATATCCCATGTGCGTCCGTGATATTATTGCTAACAATATTTATCTTTATGGATAAAATACATTGATAACTTATAATATTACACTGTGTTAGTTTGCATTTACACTATAGTCCATAAGTAGAAACCTACTATTCGTAACTAGTCTTTGACAACCACGTGCAGTATGTATAGTGATATATAGTGATGTGTATCATGCAGCTAACAGTTTTATTTAAATATATTTAATTATCATTTTACATTAATTTATTTTATTACATAATATTACGTAGGTACTATATACTTGAAAGATGTCGATGTCGTTGCCGTCGAGTATGATCAGCCAACACGGTAAGGAACTTAAAGTTATTGATGGATTTAAAATAAGATTTCAAAAAATGTTGAAAGATGGTGTAAAACGATGGTGCTGTGTAAACAAAACGTGTACAGCTTACATGAAAGCAGATATGAGTGAGAAGACAATTATTGATAGTAATTTAAACCATAATCATGATTTAGAATCTGAAGGAAAAACGATGAGACAAAGTAATAAGGGCCGAACTAATTTTGTTTAGGTTAATATTATACCCACTTACACATATGATACTAGAACTAAGTCGTGGGGGCGACCCTCCAACACACCAAATTTTAATCTAAAAAATATTTTCACAAGTTATAATAATTACTCCATTATGTTTATATTTTAGCATTATTTAATATTTTAACACATTACAATAATTGTAATAGAGATGAACCTAATTATTAGGTTCATCTCTAGGACAAGCCTCTTTGAAATGAAAACCAAGTTATTATGATCTTAACGATATTATCAGTCACTTATTTAGTTATTTAAGCTTTTAGCTACATCATACTATTCAGTAATAATTACAACTATTATATTTTTGTCTTAACTCATGTAAATATATGTATATTATTCAGTTAATGGTTAGTTGTTAGTATAATATTGTTAATAATACTGTATTATAGTAATATATTAATTAAAAATATTAATAAATGCTTTAGATTCAATGCCAATATCATTCCCATATTTCACACGATACTTACACCATCCTATATATATTATAATAGTATAATATGTATAATATAGGTTAATAGATGATATTATATTTATATTGCACTATTGCAGCTATTTAAGTAATTTATTTTACTGATAGGAAAACAATGTGTTCAATTAAAATTCGCTTAAAAAAATTGCATTATTCAATTTTATTGTATGTATAAAATATAGTAAAAGTTATAAGTCACATCGAATAATATTTTTAGGTAGTAGGTGCCTTTAATAGTTATGTACTATATAATATACATATTAATAATATGATAATGTCATCGATTATAAATACTAGTATTTATAATCAATGCTATCATATTTGCGCCTATGATTTTGACTACAAATCGTTACAACTAACGAGTGCCACACAGCACTATAATATATAGTTATTCACAATATTATATATGTACATACGAAACTTCCAGACGAAATGGGAGAGTAAACTTTGGCGAGAGTTCGCAATCCTGCACTCAAATTTACGTCGGATACTGCTACTATACTCGTAAGTGTATACACGAATAGCTGCTATAATATATGCCTAACATAATTTTATAGTTAACTATAAAATTATGTTAGGCATATATATTGTATTATTTCGTATAGTACATATATAAGGATTATATAAACTGTTGGTTCCAGAGTGCAGAGTAATGGCACACTTGTTGAATGCAGCCATATTCAGTTACGCCTAAATATTGCACATAATAATTCCGTGAAAAATATAATAATATATACAAACTAATTTATTTTGCAGGACAACGTCCGATTTGTACACCAAAAACGACCCAGGTACATATATTACTGCGGTAATTACGTAATATTATATAGTTATATTTATATATAATATGCGCATAAAGTTATCGGTCCCACCTTGAGGGGTATTGAATTACCCGCGAATTCGTTTTAGCACAACATAATGAACGTTTATTTTTACTTAGAGTTTTCAATGGCCATAATAGACACTAAGTACCTGCAGTACAGTAATAAGTTATATTTTAAATTAAAGAATAAAGAGTATTCTCGATGATTTTCACAGAATGGTGTAAATATAGTGTGTCTACAATATACTCTACATTCTAAAATTTTAACTGCACGCACATCATATTTCAGTAATCTTACTATGTGTATAGTCTATAGTCGTACAATAATATTATTATCTATATATTATTAGGCCTATATTTTACATTTGTGCACACCAATACAGCATAACAGCGAGCGGTGCACTTGAAATATAGTTTCGTGTACCTACCTAATGTGCCTTGAGGAATTATTTCCTTTTTTTTCAAAGCAATAATACCTATATATTTCTATTTTCCAAGAGTACTTTCACACCTATTGTACATCGAAATCCTATAATTCATTACCAAGGTGGCATTTGAATGTTATTATAACACATTTGTATTGGTAGCTACCATCCCAATATGCTCCTCCGGAATTTAACAACCACCCATCGCGATAAATACCTTGGGTCGAAGTCCTACATGTTTTTGTCCGTTTTCTGTGTTCGGCATTAAGTATAATCGACTATTCTTCGAACTATATAGGCAGCGGGACTGGGCGCGCATATGCCATATGTAGGTACCTATTATGTTATAATAATAATTGTATATAATAATGTGTACCTATATACATTTAGTGAACGTCAGTACGTTTTTTTCAAATAAAACGTTAACGTGAACAACGTGAAGTGGAGCACGGTTGGCAAAGGTCGATTCAAATGAATTAACACGTAGTCGAATTTACTATTATTATGAATTTATTGACGTTAGGTTAGTATTTAACACATTTTAAACATTCGGAGTAATGTTACAATTCAAGAAAAATAGGCATCTCTAGCATGAATACTGTTAACTAGTCGTCACGCAGAAATAATGTGTCCGGTCTCCCTCTCGGAGCGCCTCTTATATATTTAACAACAGTCAGATTACAATATATTTTACAAGGTCCCACTTGAGTATTCACTATAGCTCGTTTAGTACTTTAGAAACTAACTTTTCCTCGTGACACTTAGTAATTAATATATTGTGCCACGTACACCGTGCAAAATACTGTAATAATAATATATACATGTGTGAGTCCTACACATTGACTATCTCAACAGACGTTTATATATTTAATGAATTTGAACGATTTTTAAGTAGTTCAAAATTATTTATTATTTAATAAATATGTATTGGTAATACTATTATGGTATATAATATATTACGAATTATATAAATAAAATAAATGAAATTCTGGTGGGCATGCCTGAACATATTATTATAACAACAATAATATTATGATTTCCGCGATTTTGTATTCGTATTTAAACTATAATATAAAAATAAATTAAATTGACGACGAAACGAACTCTTATTATATTCAAAGAACGTGCAAGTGTTCATTAAAAAAAATTATGAATTTCAACGTGAACAAATCATTTTTTTAGTGAACGTTCTGAACACTATATATATGAATATATAATTGTAATAATTATACCTAATAATTTATTGTTATTTATTTCGTGGAGACGGTCGTCGTCCGCTTTATGCGTACACGATAAAAATATAACGATAATATATTTTAACCTTTCGACTAGCATAATATTATTATAAATTACAATATTAATAATATAGGTATTTTTATGTTTTAGTTAATATATTCAATAATATCTCTTTATTTTTATCTCAGGCTGTCGTCGGTCGGTCCGATTCTATATAACTACGAGTTTTTATCGTCTCCACGAACCGGCTTTTTACTAATGGCCTACCCATCGCTCTCCCCAAACAGTAATATTATCGCTATAGATCTTTGAATTTTAGATTCTGAGTGGAACGATGAAAGTATTGATTTTACAATGATGTGTGTTTTTTTTTTATTTTTTATTTTATTTTTTTGTGTCTGTGTACACGATAAGTAGTCGAAATAATGCTACGATTTTCAACTTCAGTATCTTGTTCGATCAGAAAGTGAATATCGTTGGTGCATTGGGGAGGTCAAAACTTCAATTTCCCAGTAGTTTTCAAAAGCGCCGGGAATAACAAAAGAAAAATTAAGGAAAAAGGGGAATTTTTACGCAAAATCGATTTTTCACAAAATTTAATTTGGTTTTTGGTGTAACTTTAAAAAAAATGACCGTAGATACATACAATTTTGACTGAATGTTTATCTTAGCATTTTCTATACACCATAATATTTTCAAAATATTTTGATTTATTTTGAACTCTTTACGGACATTTTCATTTTGTTTTAGTTTTTTTTCTAAAAATATCAATAAAATTTTATTTGTTGGATAAAAAAGCTTGAAAATTTAATAGAAGGCTCCTAGTATATTGTTTCAAAGGCAGATGAAAAATATTAAAAATCGTTAGTCACAGTTTTTTTTTATAAGCATTTAAAGTTAAAAAAAATGACAAAATATGGAAAAATCACGAAAATTTGCAAATTATTTTGAGTTAGAAATTCATAAAAATTTTTCTATTTTAAATCTAAGATATGAAAATGTAATACAAGATT
>NC_042493.1:99819754-99825086 GCF_005508785.2 Acyrthosiphon pisum
TTTTTTTTTCTATAAATATCAATTAAGTTTTTATCTGTTTGGCCAAAAAGTGTAAAAGTGTAATACAATGCTCTGATATATTATTACAATAGAAGTTGAAAAATATTAAAAATACATAAGCACAATTTTTTTTTATAAGCTTTTAAAGATCGAATTTTGAAATAATTTATGAAGTTTAAAATTGAATAATTATTTCGTAGTTAAAAATCCATAAAATGTTCAACTTTTGTATCTAAGGATTGAAAATTTAAAACAAGATTCCACGTAAGTAATTAATTCTGTTACCAAAAAATCTAAAAAATACATTTACACAGTTTATTTTTATAGTCATTTTAAGTACAAATTTGGACGAAATTACATATTAAAAACCTAGGATAACTATTTTAGTTATTTTGTTGTGATTGTATAATATTATTCGTGGGTACTTGAAACTTCTAAAGTATACTATTATATATCTATGATAGTATCACGGTTTGTTGTTGATGTATAACGCGTTATAAGTACCTAATAGATATTATGATAAGATTAATTTGGAATTTATTATAGGTACCTATTATAAGTCAATTTTTTTAAAATACTATAGACTATAATATAATATTATGTCTTATACCTAGATTGACATACCGTCTTCGCTTAGAATCGTTTTTCTTATACAATGATATTATATCATTGAATTCAAATTTAATACCATCCATTATACAGTGACCCACTTGTAACCTACTGTACAGCAGAGCGAAATCCACTTACCCACCTTTTTTTTTACTTTGTACGCAGTGGGACAGCGATCTCAGTTTGTACCTACGCGACAATGCCTCGCCAGAGGGTAGTCTTTTTTTCATTATTTACAGATGTGAGACATATACCTATAATGTAAAATAAAATACTCGAGGTGACGTGGTTCCAACCATGGCCCTATAAACTAATGGACAGCACTAAGAGAGAGAAGTCAGGGCGGGTACGATGTAGAGAGAGCGAGAAGAGAAATAAAATATAGTAAAATGTCTACAGTTCCTTAATAGGACGCCACACCCGCATGTGTTATCTTCGTCTTACAAAACGAGTAATATACAAAATTTACGCTCAGAAATTCACGTTTTGTGCCGTTAGCTTGAAAATTAGAGTAAATCGACCTATTATGAAACTTGATGGTATAAACATTATCTGTGTTTTTTTGGAAGTTTTTTTACTATAATTCAGTTTTTAAGTGAGTTATGCGTTTATTATAAAAGTAAATTAAAAATGACATAACTCAAACAAAACAGTAAGATGTCTACATGTTCCTTATGCGGGCTTCTTCTCTACTTTATGTTCTTCCTTTCTCAAGTATAATGGTGTATAACCTATCAATGATGGCAGGGAGGAGTGGAATGCCACTGTCCATTAGAGTTGGGCGAATGAAGAGTGGCCGCTGATGCGCATTCTTCTCGTGGTGAATTTTTGTGACGGTGTCGCAAAATAAAGCACGCGCATTTTGAAATATTAGATGTAGATAGGTATAATTACCTAATACAAGTGTATTAGAATGATGTTGTATACGAGTTATAGAACCACTGTTTATCGAGAAAAAAAAGGTTGCCACGATATCACCAGCAGCCTGCACATTTGAATCTCCCTACTATGTTGGTAGGTCTATACGGTTCCATCCGTTTTGCCGCCGAATATTGTGCGAAATATTTTCCGTTTGATGCGTTCACGTCGACTCAATATAATATATATTATTCCTACACTATTGTTCGTACATAATATAACATTATTACGGTTTGTGTCATTGTGTTGTCTATCAGTTTTGGACGATTCGTGTTTTGTAATCCTTGAGCCGTATCGAACACGTGCAAAAATTATATAGATAAACATTTATTCTACCAGTATTTTTATATGTGGTTGATTTACTTCTATAACTAATATTAGGAACACCTAATAGGAAAACACTATTTTGTGCATATCTATAATTAATGTTGATTCGAATGTCGAAATTAAGACTATTGAGCTAGTGCTATATTAATCGTTTTTGGACGATTTACGTTTAGTAAACGCTTACAAACTTCTATTATATTATATTATCATAGGTATTACATAATATTATTCGATCGTTGAACCGTATCGAACATGTGAAAATATTACACAGATATACATTCTACCAGTGTTTGTTTATGTGGTTGATGCACTTATCTTTAACTAATTAGGTACACCTAATAGGAAAACACTATTTTATGCATATAATTTTTTAATGATTATAATTTTAAATGTTTTATCATACTAAGTTATAAATCTTTATAGCATTATTAGTACCAGTAAAAAAAATTAAGAGTTTTAACTATCATCTTTCTATTTATTTATCTATACTTTCCAAAGTATTTGAATACTAAGCTGCCATGTTTTTTACTGGTACTTTTATAATACATATATGCAGTTGCATAAGACTTAAAGTCCTTCTTTGATTTTATAGGTATCACAACAAAATCGTTCGTAAACTACGTGTAAAAATGGCTAAGTAAAAAAAATATAAGATCTTTAAGCACTGTAAAGATGTGATATCATGAATAAATGCTAAGTGTATTGAATTTAAGTAAACTTATTTAATTTCAATAATTTATTTACTTGGCGAGGAACAAAGTGTGATGAATAAAATAAAAAATGGTGAAGGACTATTAAAATATTACTTATTATTATTTTAAAAATATTACCATTAATATTTATATACTATTCTAAATAATTCCTCGCCAAGTAAATAAATTATAGAAACAAAATAAGTTTACTTAATAAGTTTACTTATTTCAATATACTTAGCATTTATTCATGATATAATATGGTATCTATACAGTGCTTTAAGATCTTATATTTTTTTTAATTAGCCATTTTTACACCTAGTTTACGAATGGTTTTTGTTATGATATCACTAATTTTTATCATCAATGCACAATATTCTATAAGAACGGTAATATTGTTTATAGTAAGGTAATTTTGTCATATTTTCCCCGATGACTAGATAACAAACATTGGCAACGCTGATGCAACGACGACTCTAACGACGACGAAGACGGCTACCGTGATTCTGAATTTAATAAAAGTTCGCACTTTTTCATTTATAACTTAATTTCTAAACATACAATTTTGATGATTTTTACAAAAGCACGCCCTACACAATATTTCTGATGTTTTGGAGTTTACTAGGAGTTAATTGATGCATTATAAAATTAGTTATGTCATATAATAAATTTACCTATATTGTCCACAGTTAAAATAGGCAACTCCTGCATCGATATACCGTCGTGCAGTCATTTTTTTTTTTTTTACTTGGCGCTGGATTACAATTTATATTATTTTGGTATGAAGTGTAATTATTATGTGTATCACAAATACGTGACTACGTGTGTCATAAAATATTACGTTGTAATGTTGGCGACGAAGTCATAGTAGTTCACGTATATAATAATATTGACCGTTCCTTTCATTCTTATCACATTTTGTCGACAATCCTCGGAAACGGCAATAATGATAATTATTAATTAGTAAGAATCATTGTACAAATACACCGATCCGATGGTATAGCAAGTAACCACCAGAACAAAATATTGGTAAATACTAAGTAGGTGCACTTATTAAAGGGTATTTTATACAATATAAGTAGTACGTAGATTAATCTAAATCGTAAATTTACCGAATATTGCTAATCATTATTCAACAATCGATCTCAAACGTGTGCGTATAAACATTGTCAATATATTAAACAAAAATAAAATTATAACAATGTACTTACATAAAAAAAAAATTATTTTATTTATTATCATCTGAACTTAAGTTAGCACTTAGCATGCTCACTGTCTTTCCTGGTCTCCACGAACCGTCGTGAGATCAGTAGTAGGAATAAGTAATAAGTATATATTGACCGTTCCTTTGACTCGTGTCACATTTTGCTGACAACCCTCGGGAACGGCAACAGTGATAAATAAATAATAATAATTGTACAAGAACGCTGATCCGACGGCATGGCAATATAGTAACTACCAGCAAAAAATATTGGTCAACTATACCAGTCGTGAAAATTGTGTTCTTGCACGTGTTTTCGTGTCGGGAGAAAATATATATACCTACCCTCAACTGCGAAGAATAAACATCTATTATTGTGTCGTTTGGGTCTTATAGATGCAGGCAAGATAAATTATAATGATGCTTCGCTACACACCTACACACACTCCGACGCATATAATCTTGATCGGTATAAAGATAATGTTATGTAGCGTCCCCATTTTTTTCTTATCCCAAATTCTTCGGACATCCCTTTGTTAGGGGTCAGGGGATGGTTTCGGCGTGGACTGGTCACAATTATTTATTCCACACGTGCAGCGAGGACAATCGTCACGCATCATTCCGATAATTCGTGGAGGTCTTATAGACGTCATACGGCGACTGTACGTACTATGTACCTATATATAATATAATATATAAGTGTTTTATATTATATATATTCTGTCTATATACAAAGTGCATTGTGTTGAGTTATGTAGTTTCCCGCTAGATATTTTTATTTTTATTACTTATATGCCTACAATTACAGTGACAGCTACGGCGTTTCGGCGCGAACGATGTATACCCACTTTATAATATATGTATAGTTTACCTAATAATATAAAAATTAAATAACTTTATATTTCCACCTTTATTTATTAATTGAAGAAGTTAGGTCCGTTACCTCAGCACTGTCAAGTTTGAAACTGAACATCAAAATTATCTATTATTATGTACTTTATTTTATACAACACGTATATAATAATAAATAGGTACATAATTTACCGCAGCACGGACATGGGGAAATCATGTTTTCTTGTGTTAGGGAATTTGCACAACATTTTTTTTTTTAGTTGTAGTTTTGTACAAAATTTTACAAAATAAAGTACATAATACTATAAGAGTCAAACACTGCTTGCGTTACGGTCGTCCTTTATCTACGTTTTCAAAATATTTTTTTTTTCATTTACAATACAATATGCACGAAGTGATATTAAAATACTAAAATATAAATATAAATTATTCGAAGAAATATATTTAAATAATATTATGCCTACATAAAATAATATAACTTATTTTTATTTTTCAATTATTTAAAATATAACATGGAGGAATATTAAACTGATTTTTGATATTTTTAAATAATTTTTAGAATTTATCTCATGCAATTAACATTTGTATGTTTGATCATCACATATTTCTTCTGTAATAACTAATAGGTATCAATAACCATACTATTTAAACCAGGATTAGTTAGAAACAGTTTGTATACAGGTTTTATACACTCGTCGTACCCATTACCATGCCCTAGTGGCTATAGTAACAT
>NC_042493.1:99825136-99826082 GCF_005508785.2 Acyrthosiphon pisum
TATATACCTACCCTCAACTGCGAAGAATAAACATCTATTATTGTGTCGTTTGGGTCTTATAGATGCAGGCAAGATAAATTATAATGATGCTTCGCTACACACCTACACACACTCCGACGCATATAATCTTGATCGGTATAAAGATAATGTTATGTAGCGTCCCCATTTTTTTCTTATCCCAAATTCTTCGGACATCCCTTTGTTAGGGGTCAGGGGATGGTTTCGGCGTGGACTGGTCACAATTATTTATTCCACACGTGCAGCGAGGACAATCGTCACGCATCATTCCGATAATTCGTGGAGGTCTTATAGACGTCATACGGCGACTGTACGTACTATGTACCTATATATAATATAATATATAAGTGTTTTATATTATATATATTCTGTCTATATACAAAGTGCATTGTGTTGAGTTATGTAGTTTCCCGCTAGATATTTTTATTTTTATTACTTATATGCCTACAATTACAGTGACAGCCACGGCGTTTCGGCGCGAACGATGTATACCCACTTTATAATATACAGGGTGATTCTTTTATCGTTGAACACTCATTATCTCGAAAAGTATTAACTTTTTTAGATTTTTTTTTTTTTTTTAATTTTAGTTTTATGTATTTCTACATTTGTATAAATGTTTTATATTTTTCACCCTTATATTAATTAGGTAAACTACTATCAACTTTTGATTTTCAAATGGTAACCTATACTTAAAATTTCATAAATTAATAATGCTATTTTTTTTATGAATTATCACGTTTAAATTTTCATTTTTTGTTAATCCGTTGATGAGATATTGTCCTTCAAAGTTGAGTTGTTCTGGGAGGTGTTTGTGTGTAAATGTGTATACCTAGTCAGTTGTAGGTACCGCAACAATTAGGATTTTTATGTCCCAGAGTAATAAATATTACACAATTCAAATTAATATAGTAAGGACATTTTATGC
>NC_042493.1:99826132-99826900 GCF_005508785.2 Acyrthosiphon pisum
GAAATAATTTGCAAATTTTCGTGATTTTCCCATATTTTGTCATTTTTTGAACTTTAAATGCTTATAAAAAAAACTGTGACTAACGATTTTTAATATTTTTCATCTGCCTTTGAAACAATATACTAGGAGCCGTCTATTAAATTTTTAAGCTTTTTTGATAAACAAATAAAATTTTATTGATATTTTTAGAAAAAAAACTAAAAAAAAATGAAAACTGACAATGTCCGTAAAGAGCTCAAAATAAGTCAAAATATTTTGAAAATTTTATCGTGTATAGAAAATGGAAATGTAAACATTCAGTCAAAATTTCATGCATCCACGGTCATTTGTTTTAAAGTTACACCAAAAACCAAAATCGATTTTCTCGAAAACAGATTTTGCGTAAAAATTCCCGTTTTTCCTTAATTTTTCTTTTGTTTTTCCCGGCGCTTTTGAAAACCACTGGGAAATTTAAATTTTGACCTCCCCAATGCACCAACGATATTCACTTTCTGATCGAACAAGATACTGAAGTTGAAAATCGTAGCATTATTTCGACTACTTATCGTGTACACAGACACAAAAAAAATAAAAAAAAAATAAAAAAAAAAATAAAAAAAAAATAAAAAAACACATATCATTGTAAAATCAATACATTCATCGTTCCACTCAGAATCTAAAATAAAAAAATAAATTTACCTAAGTAATAATATTTTTTAACTCAGTTAAGTTAAATTACCTACGTAATTTTTTTCTTATTAAATTTAAAAATAAGCTTATAGACATTTT
>NC_042493.1:99826950-99839489 GCF_005508785.2 Acyrthosiphon pisum
GAAAAATACGACCAGATCTAAATTGTATTTCCAATCAATATCAAACCAGGCAGTTTTGCTCACCGTGTACTTGAGTATAGCGATATCGATTAGAAACGAATCACTTGTTATGATAGTCTGAGAAAAAGCAACCTATATGTATATCTGGGTATTGTATTTGTATACATGACTAAAGTTGACCCAGCAACGTTTAGTTAGTATGCAAAATAAATGATTACAGTTGGAGATAACGGTCATTATACGAATATCTCAAAGTATTCAAGACAACTTCGCTCACAAAAATTCATCATGAGCATAAATCAATATTCTGTAAACGATGCTTTACAGCGTTTGACAAACAGAAATTAAAGTATAACTTAAGTGGACAGGCAGCGCTAGAACACCACAGACTAATATGTGGTCCTTTTAAATGAGAAAGCGGCACGAAATCATGTGATAATTGTAACGTTTCAAAGTATAGAAGAGTTAAAAGATAAGGAATATGAGGAAGAAAAAGTTGAGACGGTGAACAACTTGTTTCAAAACAATTTGTTGTGTGAGTGACTGTGGTGGTTGTGTACTGGGACAGGATAATGCAGTATATTGCAGTATAGTGCGATTATGCAGTATAGTGCGATTATGCAGTTAGAAGCAACAAACTTTACTTGTAGCAATATTTTTTAATTTTGAACAAAAGAGCCAAATACCATTTTCCTCTTTTCTTTAACATAATCAAAAATCAGTGCAAAACTATACCAATTATTATACCACTAAATAGTTATGGTGAAACTTATTTATTCGATGAAAGTTTTAGTCAAAAATATGACCAGATCTAAATTGTATTTCCAATCAATATCAAACCAGGCAGTTTTGCTCACCGTGTACTTGAGTATAGCGATATCGATTAGAAACGAATCACTTGTTATGATAGTCTGAGAAAAAGCAACCTATATGTATATCTGGGTATTGTATTTGTATACATGACTAAAGTTGACCCAGCAACGTTTAGTTAGTATGCAAATAAATGATTACAGTTGGAGATAACGGTCATTATACGAATATCTCAAAGTATTCAAGACAACTTCGCTCACAAAAACTCATCATGAGCATAAATCAATATTCTGTAAACGATGCTTTACAGCATTTGACAAACAGTAATAAAAAGTTGAATTTTTTAAGAATTTTTTTCTACATTATTATCATTAGTTTTTCATTTTTATTATGTAAAAATTCTCTGTGTTAACATTCTTTTTTTAATTGTGTTTTAAATTGACCCGTGGATCAAATCCTATTTGCCATCCCTTATCTATACTAATATTTATTTGACGAGAAAACACTAGAACCTTTATTACCACATCGTGAATCCAAAGGCGTCATAGATTATTTACAGTGAGTAGTAGTAGATAATTATAATTTGTTAATTTTATTATTATCAATTTTTGTATGGAAACCGTTGTAAGGTTTTTTTATATCAGAAGATCGGCGGATCCAATATGCTGAAAACTCTTAGTTATAGTATATGATATTATAGTTTATGTCTCTAAGCAGCATATTAATGTGTAGGTACCTACACTTGGTCCGAAATACTTTGTTTTCAATCGCTCCACCCAGAACTCAGAAGATTTAATAGGTAGATACAACTCGTGATGATGTGACATCGTTAAGCGTGCGGCGACAATATAACAATATAATAATACGTACCTATTTAGGATATATAATATAGGTACCTACTTGATGACGGAATATCTAATTTCGCCATCCACTGTCGTTTATATTATATTATATTTTATTTTATTAACTGTATACCAATAAAATCGTTGTGCTTTTAAACTGAACCAGATATGCTGTTTATCTGATAACTCACATCGGGTAACAGTAAATTGGTACTATGAAAACAAAACCAGTTAAATGTGTTCACAGGACTAACTGGGCTTCCCTGGTAGTAATAATATAAAAATTATATTTCATAATACTAAAATATTATTACTTCTAAAATGATATTATATTAATTGTATATATTAATTATTAGGTATGTAAGTTTTTATTCATACTGAATAATATTTTTAAATTATTGCATTTTCGAACAAAAAAATCATATTAGGTGTATAACTATTATTATTCCATAACGAAAATATTATTATTTATTATTGATAAAATAAGAAACTATAATTTTGTTTGCAATACATAAATAATAATATCTTTAAAATAACAACAAAATCATAGAATATTATTATTTGATTGCTATGAAAATAATATTTATTTATATTTATTTTTAATTTTACAATTTTTATGTTTTTTAGACTTCATAAATAAAATTATAAAAATTATCATGTACACACCTACTTTAATTTTTAATTAACATCATTGATTATTTTATTTAAAAATTCTATGTATTGTATTAAGCTAATAAATGTTGATAACAAAAGGCATATTTAACGAATATTAATATATATATAGTATATACATTTTAAATTATCTGGACACTTAATTTTTTTGTTGAATGAAATAATTACTTTTTTAACAAAATTGATTATTTGTAATAAACGTAATAATCAATGTTGATAATTAAATTTTAAAAAAAAATTACGATTTATTTATTTGGTTTCAAACATACTATTATTCAAAATTATTATGCAGTTAGAATGAAGCCTTGGGAACTAATTGCAGCATAAAGTGCATTGTTATAAATTTTAAATAAGTATTTCAAGTTATAATAAAACGGAATAAATCATGTGATATTAATAAAAAAATATTATAATTTTTCTGCAGATAATCAGATAGCAGTTTTATTTATATAAATTAGATAAAACGATACAGTGTAAAATATATATTAAAAAATCGGTTGTCTGTAAAGTCGGTTTACTGACGATTGTTGAACGTGACAACGTGTTAAGAAAATACTGAAGGAATGGTAGCATTTTTCAAAAGAAAATTTTAATTTCATTTGTTTAATAGATTTGCATGTATATAGTGAAGGAGATAAATGGAAATCACAATGGAATTGATCAAGTTACATTTATTTTTACGCATAAATACAATAAATTATGTCAATTTTTTTTTTACAATTTAATAGTTTTTACCAGTGTCGGCCTGATCCAGGTGGCTAGAAGGCGATCGCCTCCGAGGCCCCAACCCGCGGTATTTTTCAAGAAATAAATGAAATTATTTACCAAAATGTACCTACTATATATAGCCCAGTGGTATGCGTTTGGATCCACTAAATAATTTAATAAAAATAATATAATATATATTTTATTATTTTAATGATACTAAAATCATAATATCTTAGTCCGTGGTAATAATACAATTATATGATAATTTTGGAATCTATGATTATGTTGAAATACGTACTGTGATGTTTGATCGATATTTTATTACTATAAATATCGATCCATATTATGTGATAAATATCTATAAAACGTTTTTAAATTATTTTATTGAGATTTGGTATTTTTGAGAGGCCCTTTGAATAATATGCCTCCTGGGCCCTTTAGATCCCAGGCCGACACTGGTTTTTACAAGTATGAATGTGCGTTGAGCAATTGTTTTACAACTATTAAACATGTGTGATATTTAACTTCTTACAATTTGTGTTATTCTGTTGAGAATAGGACGATGATAGGAAAAGTAGGAAATGAAAGGGAGTGTTTTGAGAGAATATAATGAGAATATTTGAATGTGTCTTAGAGAATATTAGCATCATATTTTGGGTATTTTAAGAGAATATAAATCCGGTCTTTAATAATAATGAATCGGTCGACGACGACCGTGTGTGTTGGCAGCACACCGTACGGATTGCCACCCCACTCCGCCCGACGGACGCCTATAATACGCGCGTGACGACCGATGTTGGGTAGCCTACGCGAATGGAACGCCTCACAGTGAGGTAACGACGCATGAGTCATGTTTTTTCGTGCGTGCAGCCGGCTCCATCGAATTATAAGACGTTGTCACGTCAACATATTTTATTATTAATATTACTATTATTATTTTATAAATATAAATATTTTTATCTAACACTGGTTATATGTACTTACATGCAACTCCGAAGTAGTAAACAGGCTACACGTGCTTGCAGTTGAAGTAAAATTAATAAGCGCCGACCAGTATAAAACTATGCGTTGTGGATACTCTGCGCTCGACAAACTGTATTTTTCGTTACCATGAACGCGGTCAGTGTGCATCGGAGATGATTTCATAGCGTCAGGGAGTTGTAATCGATGCTACCCGAATGAACAAAAATCTATTGAAACGAGACCAAACGTTGCACGCACGACGGGTAAAATAATTAAAAAAGGCACACGAAACGCGTATTTTCGAAATCGTCAATAGTAAAATATTACGCTAAAACACATCAAAATAAATTATTAACAGTAACTATTTATTATTGAACATTATGCCGACCGATGGCGCGAAACGAACGGAAAACTAACACTGTCGGTCCGGAGATTGCGAGAAGTGTAAGACGCGAGCACACAGGGGGAGCAGACACGAACGCAGACCGTCGAGGGAGACGTACGTTGAAGAATGAACGGTCGGACACTCGGATGGCTGGGCCACCCAAAATAATCACGTTCGCCGTCCACCAGTCAGCGCTTGTATCGATCTGAGAATAGGTGGGGGCACACGCCCGGTGTAGTGTGCCACTGCGCGGTGACCGTAGCGTCGTCGGCAATCATCGATTATTTTTTTCCAAACATCGATGGTGACGATAATATCGTTAATTAAAACAACAATCTAATTCCACGTCAAAACTTGAGAAACAACGATAGTTTAATAAAAAAGTCATGAGACACTCGGGGACTGCCGCGGCAAAGCTATTGCATAGACATTTTGTAGCTATATGTATCATGTAAATATGACTAATTACTTTTGTGAGATATTAATTCAGGTTACACTTTTTGAGCGCGACGACCGAAAAGAAAATGACAAGATGAGTTTTTTTTTTTGATAATGGTAGACAAACACCGTTCACCATGTAGGTATTCCGTGAAGTTTTCCTAAGTGTTTCCGACGAATTAAAAATGCATTGGTTTATATTGGAGTAACTATACAAGACGAGCGTAACATGTCACGTTTTCCGCCGCGCCATAAACCAATTTACCAATGCATTCTAAGAGAACGTATCTCTGGTATTTATCGGCTCCGTCTTACCAGTGCGTAACATAACAAATTTACACTCGGCAGAACACTTGTAGCTTCGTTAGTTTGAACATTACAGTGAATCGATCTATTATGAAACTTGATGGTGAGGACATTATCTATGTTTGTTAGTTAGTTTTTTTACGATAATTCGGTTTTTAAGTGAGTTATGAGCATTTTTAATTTACGATAAATTATATATAGGTACGCCTTGTAAAACGGAGACTACAAATACCAGTATTACTTCCTCTTAAATTTGACGACAGCTGACCTTCGACCGCAGATAATAATAATAATAATATCTTAGGGTCACGCTTTTTCATTACAAAATTTTTTTTTTCAGTCACCACCTCAGGCCCGCGATAAAAGCTATACAATAGCTTGATAACAAACGTACCTACCTAAATTGTATGTAAGGTAGCAATAATTACTCTTTTCCATTACTCACAAGATAAATTAAAATATTATACGTTAAATTATTCAAACGTGTTGTAAAATTTTCTCATACTTTGCGTAAATATTCCGATGGTAAAAAATTATTTGAGGAATTCTACTAGTCAAGATTGATGATTATCTAATAAAATCACAAGGAACACGGAAATTAGAAAGTGGAGAAATTATAATTGATTTTGCTAATATTAAAACGAGAAAAACCATAATATGCTTAATGATACCATTTAATTTTTTGTAACTGACTAATGATCTTATTGATTTAAAATTACATATTATGGCTTATTTATTTATTTTTATTATTGGCTACCGTACGCCACCAAACTCAATACGGCTGTGTTATTATATACAGTAAAATAAACTGCAGTCCGTTTGGGTGTGGGTTTATTCTACTAAAACTACATTTTACAGCTTATTGTCCGAATAATGTTTAAATTATTTTATAAGTAAATTAATTTTATTTTGTATGGTAATGTACATAATTATTCATAGTATAATTATTATTCACAGACCACAGTTTTATTATATATATAGTAATTTTATTATACTATTTTATTTTATTATATTTTTTTAGTATAGTATAAAAATAATAATTAAAATATCACGTCACATAATATTATAATACGATTTGAATAGGTTTATAAGTAAATTGATTAATATATTGTATAGTAATGTACTTAATTATTCATATAATGGTATAGGTAGATATCGTTATATTATTATATAGGTAGTAATCTACAGTAGAAAAATAATAATTAAAATAACACGTCATACAAAACGCAAAAACCGCACAGGGTTCGCGATCTACCGCAGGTACATTGCCTACCTGTTAATATACTGCTGCGAATCAGAATTTTTATTCTGAGCAACGGAAAAGTTAAGATAAGTTTTTGAACGCCATACACCGAATATTAAATAACGAATTGAACAAAGTTTGAGTCATATAGAGTTGGTACATTTAACGGGCAACGAAGTGCATCGGATCAGCAATTTTTAATAATAATATATTTATCATTAATCATTAATCACCGCTAGAAACATTTCAATGCGTTTTCATTAATCGTTTTGTATATTTACTTGCCGATCACAATTTGAATAAAAAATTACACATATCATCGTCCGAAGGCAAAATAAACAACCAATCACGATTAATTTATATATTGAAAGCTCAAAGCAGTACATAATTATTTTTATTATAGTATTATTATGTAGTAAACTATTATAATTACTTATTACTTATTATTTAGGTATAGAACTTATACAGCATGTATGAATCATAATCTTGTTTTCAACAATAGTGATTCCTAATACGTACGATTATCATAAGTATGTAGGTTAGGTTAGGTTAAAAGTTTAGGGACTAAAATTGTGTATATTTCGACAACGACATACTTTGTGTAGTTCGAAATGGTTGAAGTGTGTCAAACTATGATCGAAGTGTGGAACACGAAATTAAAAAGTGGGTAATGGCCTGTAATATCTAGTAATTTTTTTACTGTTTTCTTCATTAATTGAAAAATTCTTTGATCTTACATAGGGAAATAGAAATATAAGAATTTAATGTATACTATCTTTTTTATCAATATTTTGATGTATTTTATTTGAACCATGAATTAAGATAATATGGACTGGAATTGACGTGGTTAGCGGGTGTAGGGGGTGCGGTCTGGTCCTGCTTTCATACAGATTTACTAAATTTATATTATGATTTTCAAACATTAACAATAATATTACGTTTTATATTCAGTAAAAATTAAATCTCCGAAATAAAATATTACGTTTAATAATAATATGTTGATGATAAGTTTACAAATTTTAATTATATAAATATGTGTAGTACAAAAACAATTTTCTTTTAGCCAGGCTAGGTTTGAACATTTTTTTGTACGTATTGTAGACTTTCACAATGCGTGGGTGTTGAGATCGGGGGTTCGTTGATTTATATTGTTATATTAATGTTATTTATTTTTTGTAGATTTATAATTATACTAATATAATAGTACTTATGTTAATTTGTTATTTTTCAATTATAATCTTTATTGTATTGCCAATGTTATTCGATTCATGTATTCATTATATTATTATGTTAAACCTGCTTGTGCCATTATTATGTGGATTTTTACGGTGGTTAATATGTTGTAAAGGTTTTGCGAATTTGTAGTAATTTTATTAATGCCTCAGTATTTGGTTATTCGAATATTTTGTTTGCGATTTATATCGACGTCTTAAATAAAAAAAAATGTGCGTTGCAGTCGTACACCGCAGGAAATAGCTTATATATGCGGCCTGCGGCCAACCATTCCGCCCCTTTTGGCCGAAATTCGGTGAAATAAAATCCATTATAATATAAAATCATTGTCATCCCGACCATCGTTTTCATGTTACCCATACAAACAAACACGACACGCCAATAAGCTGTCTGCACGTGAAAAATACATTAAAATATATTATTATTGTTATTATTAACCTTATTTCTATGGAATCTCTCGTCCCCGTGAAGGTGTGTGTGCTTGTGAGTTATCCGTCCGTGACTAATGCGACATTGTCGCACTATACAAGGGCATTGGACTCGTCTATATGAAAAAAAATAAAAACCGAAAAAGACCCGTCGCCACCGGTTTCCCTGTTCGACATATCCAAAAAAACAACACGTTCCATGAAGATACTATATTATTATCTTTTATTTTAATATTACAAAACCCTCATCTCCGTGAACGCGGGCGTGTGTGTGTTTTCCGTCTGTGACTATAATGCACTTAGACGCCCGTTACGATATTATCGCACTGCGGACATAGGACTCGTCTGTATAAAATACGAACATGAAAAGATCCGTCGTATATTTTCTGTTTGACTGTTCCCAAATACGCGTCTCACGCTGAGCGTTTTGGAAGTCGCTATGTGTGTCTCACGAAGAAAACGACGGAATAAGAATTATTAGGTAGGTACCTAACCTAACCTACCTATCTCACTATTATATGTGTTGCCGTGTTGCCGTCATGTGATATAAAAACCCATTAATTCTATACAATTATTATTCGGTGTTGTACGATTGAGAACGTTTTACCTTTTTAGCAACACGATTGAGAACGATGTCGGCAGATCAAAGAAACAATATTTTGTACCTTAAAATCAAACGATTGAGAACGATTTTTCTAGCGACGTTGCCATTTAATAAAATGTACGACAATTCTTGCGATTAACAAGAGCCATTCAGCACACTGTCGACGGTTAATAATAAATTATATAACATAGCATATCACCGATAAAAATTTTATCATGGCTAGGCTTTTCCGCTCAAACTATTGCCGTTATATATACCTATATGCCATACATATATACATAGGTACAAGTTATCGTCGATAACAACAGCTAGGCCTCGATAAGTATTACTGAATTAGTAACCAATTAGTACGTCACGATAACGATATGTACACTGTACGTATCTGCAGATATTCAACTGTAAATAATTATTAATATTGCCAAATTCAGTTGTTCGTGGTGGACAGTGCGGTAACAACGTGTAATAGTGTATAATAGTGTAATAGTGGTTTATAATGGAAAACTTTAAAATTATTACGTCTGAACGCGGAAAAGAGCTTGCATTATTAAATAATGATAAATATTCATATGTAAGGACACGCAAAGATGGATTAATGAAATGGAAATGTTCCAATAACAGTTGTAGTGCCAGTTTATTAACAAAAATAGACAAAACTTTCCATTCGACAAATGGTAAACATGTAAATCATGCAAGTTATAACAACGAAAAAATTGAAAGACAGATTTTGAGGGAAAATTGTAAGCGAAAAGCTGAAGAAAATACATCGACAAGACCGTTAAAAATTATTAGAACAGAGTTATTAAACAGTGACTTACCAAATATTATGAACAATGATATTACATCAGTGCGAAAGGCGATTTATGATAAAAAAAGAAAACAGTATCCAATTTATCCTACTTCTTTAAATGAAGCTATATCCCAATTAAAAAATATACAAAATAATGATTTATGTATGTTTAAAAGTGAACAATTTGTTTTTGTTCCTGAAACAAATGACTTCGTTTGTATAACAACTAGCCAAAATTTAAATTTTATGTCGAAACAAACCGATTTTTTTGGAGACGGTACATACGATTTTGCACCAAAATTTTTCTTACAACTATATACATTACACGGATACATGTCAATTGATCGAAAACAATTGATCGCACGAGAATTGCTCGAAAACTTTTGATCGAAAAACAATTGCTCGCAAACGACAATTGATCGAAGAATAATTGTTCGCAAAACTAAAAATTATTATTATTATTTTATTGATATCTTATATTTTAAATAAAGGTCAAATAAAATATTTTTTATAATTAATATTATAATAATACAAATTATTAAGGTCAAATAAAATTGGTAAATAAACGGAAAATTAAAAATTAAATTTTCAGTTGAAAATTATAGGCTATTCCACGTAGATAGTCTAGAATGTATAGATCATTATAATCAGTGCAAATTTTTTTAATTCTCTTAGCCCTATCTTGGTATTTTTTTTTTTCTGAGGTTCTATGCCAAGCGGTGGAGCTACCGAAAACGTTCCATCACAGAACCAATGTTCACAATTCTCCATAAAATCCAAATTTTGTTGGGTTGTATAAATCAAAATACGCGGGAGATTTGTGCCACTGTCATAATGTAAAAATAACTCACCGTCACTTGTATTTCGATACTGCTCAGGAATAATAAAATCAAAATTATTTGGGTTAGGTGGAGAAGCTTCTTCTCTTTGGCGAAGACGTTGAATTGTTCTTTTTAACGTTTGTACACTTAGCATATCTGCAGCTAGAGCACTTGGTAACTAATTATAAAAAAAAACATTTTTAATTAATTTAAAATTATTGTTTTATATTTATATTAGGTATAAAATATAATATTTTATAATACCTGCGATGACATTTCTCCAATAACAGCATGCGTACTAAGTGTAGATTGGGATGCAATCTCCTTTAAATGTGATACAGCCTTCTTAACCTCAATTTTTGATGCATTTGGTACATGATTATTATGTTTGATGAACTTCACGATATTTTCGTTAACAACATGGACTCGACCTTTGCATTTCAATTTTTTACTTTCGGAGCATTTCCAATACACTTTTTCATTATAAATTTTTTCTTGTGTATGTAAATATCCTTCATGTCTTAACATTTTTTTATTTTTTCACTATTGACATACACTAAACTCATGATGGTAAAACTTTAAACGTGTCAAACGTATTTGAAGTAGGTACACTATACTGAACTACACTGTACTGAAAAAATAATTTTTGTCATGGATTTGTCGGATTTGCCATGCACAATTATTATCGCGATGGAATTCAATATTATCTTTATATCTAAGTACAAAGTGCCTCACGTCGACGTACGATATACAATTATTATCGATGTGACTCGGTGGAAATATGAAGTGGGCTGGTCTATTATTAAAAGGTCTATGATTATATTATTATTATTATTATTATTTGAGTTATCGCGTTATTGAGCTACCAATTTATTTTTTTGCGAACAATTATTCTTCGATCAATTGTCGTTTCGAGCAATTGTTTTTCGATCAAAAGTTTTCGAGCAATTCTCGTGCGATCAATTGTTTTCGATCAATTGACGGGATACCACATTACACATATACGTGAATGGTTTTTACGTGCCTGTTGTTTATTTTTTTTTTACCAAACAAAACAAAACAAATTTACATTATAATGTGGAAGTATCTTTTGCAAATATGTTCGGCTCTAAACGTTAAAAAGCTGCATCTCGACTTCGAAATTGGTGCTCACGAAGCAGTCAAAGAAATTTTTCCCAATGTCATTATCGAAACTTGCCGTTTTCATATAGCCCAAGCTTGGTGGAGAAAGGTAAGAAATACGATAATTTTGGATTTTCACTCTAATTAATAACATTCATATTTTATATTATCTGTATGACAGATAAACGGAGAATCAAAGTTGAGAAGTGCATACAAAGACAACAATGACGAATTAGGTCAATGGCTTAAATTATTTTTTGGTTTGCCTTTTCTACTTCCCACTGATGTCGATGATGCGTTTACAAAACTTATGGCAATATGTCCAGACTTAGAAGTTGGGAGTTTATTTTCAGACTACGTGTTAAACACATACATTGAAGATGATTCGCTATTTCCTCCTATTCTTTGGGCTCAAGTACCGTCATTAAACCCAAGGTACTTAATAATATAATAATAATATATATAATAATAATAATGTATTCCATAGTTATTTGTAATTATATTTATCTGCTTTTATTTAGTCTGCATGTTTAAAGTAATTTATTATTTTATTTTTAAGAACCACCAATGGAACAGAAAGTTTTCACAGAACTTATAATGGAAAATTTTACAGCACACATCCTCCTACACATGCAGTAATTTCTGTTTTAAAGGAGACCCAAACACAAACCGTGGCAATAATCAACTCCATTGAAAATAATATTACAAAAACCATGGCCAGGGTTATGGTTCATTAATATTTTGATAATATTGTTCTGTGATAATATAAAGATGTTGATAACAGAAGATATGTTGATAAGGTTTCATTAATTTTATTTTATTGGACCAAAATCGGGCCTATAAATTTATGGATCAATAGTGACTAATGGTCGATAACTTATTGGTTCAATAACTTTGTGCAACGTATTTTAATTTTTATCGATTCAATAACTCAATTTATTGGACCAATAACTATTTATTGAACCAATATAGTTTTGTGCAACCAGCCCTAAATGTTATAAACTAATTTTATAATACGAAAAATACAATTTAGAATCGAATTGATGATCCAAAATTTTTCCGCTTTATTCAATAAAACGGAAAACTGCTTAAAACCGAATTTGCGGTTGGTCCGGTTGACATTCAGTCAAATTCTCAGATATCTACCGTTAATCGTTTTTTAATGACAACAAAATAA